>NC_056729.1:1394107823-1394407823 GCF_019279795.1 Protopterus annectens
AACTGCAGAATGTCTTTGGAATGTGGAAGAAAACTACCAAACATCGACATGGCCACAACTTTCTATAATTGCTAAGACTGTGTATTCCAGTCACTTGAGGATTAGACACCATTACATTTCTGAGAATTAATTTTTGGGCTCTGAGTTTTAACTCCTTAATGATGAGAAATAGAGAGATTGTGGTCTGAATGGAAAAATAATAAAATCAACAAACAAAAGAGTGCAGTATTGCTGAAACTGAATTCATCCTCATTTCTTGGCGATTACCTTCATGAGGTAGACCCTGTATTTTCCAAAATCTCACCAAGATTACAATGATATACAGACCGTGTTTTATACAGCATATATCATGGACAGAAGTAGGTTAAAAAATAAAAAAAGGCAGCTTGATGCACCAGTCCCATGACAAAAAACTGCCCAAACCTGGTAGGTGCAATGATGTCAGGTCTGGAAAAAAATGACAGCGAGGAATCCTCAAGACACAGAAATAATCCTACTTTGGGGTTAGACCAGGATCAAGGGAAGATGGCCCCCTGTTGTAGAAGAAAGTAGTAGTCCACACAAAACACAAAAACTGAAAGGCCATAAAGATGACAGGGTGTACTATTGAGTATAAGAAAAAAAAAGAAGTATGTACTTACCATAACGTTCTATGTATGCTGTCCATTTTCACCTTTTCATCACTGATGGGTTCGGATCCGACTCGGCCAATACTAAAGCTCATGGTCACAAACTTTGCTCTTGGACACCTCCTTTACCTAGAATGTACTTTACGCATTACATCAGATCTTATTTGCTAACTATATATATATATATATATATATATATATATATATATATATATATTTATATATATATATAAATAAGGAAAAAAACAGGACCCTCAGAACAATGAAAAATATATTCTTCAAAAATTAGTTGAAGCCATTGCAAGATTATATTGAGTTAAAAGGATATATAATCCAGGACATCTTGATCCATCAGAAGCCTGGGTAGGGGGTTGGAGGGTGGATTTTGAGGAAAAGGTGAAAATGGACAACACGCATGGAACGTTATGGTAAGTACATAACTTCTTTATGTGATATTGTCAATTTTCCCCTTATCCTCGCTGATGGGACAGAGTCCCTAGCATCCTTTACCTTGGATGGCTCATGGGAGAAGGGGTTGCCTGGCTAAGACTGGAACTGGAGCAGCCAAGCTGTCAACTTGAGATTGTGGAAATTCAGATGAACCATTCCCATTGGGTGTGCCAGGAGATCTGGAACTGGGTCCAGAATCCAAGGTTTGTCTAGAAGAAGAGGCCACAGGAAGGGAAACCAAATCTGTCAAGGCCAGTAGGGTGCAATTAGGATTATTGTCCTCATCAACCGACTATCTTTCAGTAATAAGGCTAGGATCAAAGTGGTAAGGGGAAAAGCATATAGAACTCCCGGAGGCCAATTGTAGGGGAGCACATCCCTCGGGGACTCCCCTGGAGGGGGAATCAGGGAAAAATAGTTGCTGCACTTGTTCATTGAAGATGCAAAAATGTCATGGCAAGGCTTGCCCCATCGATGGAAAATCATCTCTGCAACTCTTTGATCAAGGGACCACTCATGAGGCATTACTTCCTGCTCAGTTTATCTGAAATCACACTGGACTTCCCCGGGATGTGTGTTGCTATCAGAAAATGGTTGGATAAAATTGCCCATTGCGAAACCCTGACGGTTTCTTGACACAGGGGATAAGCTCTGGTTCCTCCTTCTTTGCTGATGTACCAGACTACTGACATATTGTCCGAATGAACTCCAATAGTCCCCTGAGGGAGCGAATCCTGAAATCCTTGCAATGCCAGAAACACAGCTCTCATCTCTAGGACATTTATATGCAGATTGGCCTTGATGGGGGACCAGGTGCCTTGGACTGTCTTCCCCAGATAATGCCCCCCCCCAATCTGGGAAGCATCTGTGGTCACTGTGGCTTTGGGGAAACAAACAAATGACCTTGAGTCACTTGATCAGATTGAAGCCACCAAAAAAGGCCCTGCTTGCAAATACTGGTAAGGCGATTCTTGAAGGACATGGGAAGCTCTAAGAAGGACCATTGTACTGATAGGAGCTATTGGAGGATTCTCATGTGGTAACATACTAAGGGAATTAGGATAATTGCTGCAGCCATAGAACTGACAGTCTGTAAGACTAGGCAAGCCAGTATCAAGTTTTTGCGAAGTAATACTCTGACCTGAGAACTGACTGTCATCACTCTTGAGAGTGGCAGCTTGGCTACAATCTGATTTGCATTCAGGATTGCACCTATGAACTCAAGGTTCTGTGTGGGTTATGGAGAAGACTTTTTGAGATTTACCATGACACCCAAGACTGCACAAACCTCTAGAACATAGTCTCTTGCTGGAATAAGAAGATGCCTGGTCAGTAGGGTAATGAGCCAGTCGTCTAGATATGGAAGCTCCCGGAATCCTTGTCATCTTAACTGTGGTGTTACTACTGCCATGCATTTGGTAAACACTCTGGGGGTTGCAGTGAATCCAAAGAGCAAAGCTTGAAACTGACAGTGACTGGCGATCAACCAAAAGTGCAAGTGCCTTCTGGACCGCCTGTCTATTTTTATGTGATAGTATGCGTCCTGAAGGTCTATACAGCACATCCAATTGTCCTTTTCCAGGAAAGGAAGAATGGACTGAACGGTGACCATCTGAAACTTTGTCTTTTTTACTGACTTGTTGCACTGAGATCCATAACAGGTCTCCAGTCTCCTGTTTTCTTTGGAACTAAAAAGAACCTTGGGTAAATTCTGGATTCTATTTAGTCTGGTGGGACTTCTTGGATGACTCTTTTGTCAAGCAACTTTTGAATTTGAATGGCTGTCTGTTCTTGTTGACTGGGTGAGACATCTGGGATCATTTTGATTATGGTAAGGGGTTGGAAAAAGGGATAAGATAGCCCCTGGATATGATGTTCTGCACCCATTTGTCATTTGTTATTCTTAGCCAGGCGTGTAGGTGTAGACACAGTCGTCCCCCAATTGCGTCTGGAGCATAGCAATTGGGACTCCCTTCAGGAGTGCTGGAAAGGCTTACCAAAGAACGATTCTCTGAAGCCCTGGTTTTCTGTACCCCCTCTGCCACGAGAGTGGCGTCTTTCATTATTGCCCCCCCCCGCCTCTGGGGGAATTCTTACCACGCGTGTCCTGGAAAGAACCCTGCAATTTTCTGAACCACATCTTTATGTTGCCCCTTTGGAGAGGGTCAGTGAGACATGGAAACACATATGCCCATGGCAGGCAGGGTCTTACCTTCCTGTTCAAATCTGGTCAGCATCTGTTTCACTTTAGGCCCAAAAAGGGATGAGCCTTCAAAAGGGGCATTTACAAAAGAAGACTTAAAAGGCTCCACAAAGTTGCAAAGGTGCATCCAGACCTGTCTCCTCATAGAGATGTCTGAACCTGCTGCCCTACAAGTTCCATCCACTGTATAGGAAATGAGATGCATGGCAGCATTAGTGATAGAATACAGGGTAGTGAGCTGAGAAGAAACTGTCTTCTAACGCTTCAGCTACTGCTCATTCAAAGGAATCTGAAAGCTCTTTGATCCAATCCCTCTGCAACCTAGTAAAGTGAGCCAAGTAATTTAGGGACTGTAGAGCAAAGGTCGCTGATGAAAAGATGTGCTTCTCACATCTATGCATCATCCTGGAATCTCTATTAGGAAAATGGATAGTGCAACAGCAGGGGCGGCTCGTGCTATCTGACTGCCGGACTACAGCCCTCCCACCTAGAAAAAACAAAAGAAAAATCTTTAAAACTAGAAAACAAAAACAGGGAAAAAAAAGCACGAGTCCTGTCTCCTCTGCGCATGCGCAGACACATTAGAAGACCTCAGACTGCCTTTATCAGCAGTCTGAATAGAGACAGAAAGGTACCCAGCAATCATTGTTGCAATGCACCCAGGAAGAGGAGGTCCGGACTGCGTCGGCAGCAGGCAGAACCAATGAGGACTGAGAGGTGAGCTGCTCTCACGGGACATTCATTGCGCGGGCTTGGCTTCATTCATGGATTACTGCTGCTTCAGGTAGGTGTTTTGTTCGCTGGCTGGATTGCTTCGTTCGTTAAACGGGTAGGTGTTTGGTCACTGGCTGGCTGTGCAATGGGTAGAACATGTATTTACAGCAGGTAAGTGAAGGCTTTGTAACAGGAATTATACCGCTGGACAAAGGGTGTGTGTGTGTGTATAAAATGCCCCAGTTACTATATACTGGTGGTTAGAGAGAGCAAATGGTGGTGGGTAGAGATATTCAGGCTTGAACCCTGTACCTTGGATGCAGGTGGCAAGGACATGAATTCCCTATCCACCACCATTTCTAAAAAAATTTGCAGATTTTTGCCTCATATTTGTTCTGTTCCTCATAAAATCTGTGGTTTCTGTATCTACATTTTTCCTTGCAAAGTCTGTAGTGCAGTGGTGCACTGGTAGCATTGCTGCCTAACAGCTACAGGTTCTCTGATTTGATTCTAGGCTGGATTGCCTTCTGTGTGGTGTTTGCATGTTCTCCCATCTTACAAAGATGTGTCTGCCATTTATCCCTGCTCTGCTGAAAATTGTCTTTTGTTCCAAGTCAGACTAGTTTCCTGGTTAAATGTTTAAAAATAACAGGCATTTGAATTTCAGACTTCATATTCTTCAGAAAGTACATGGTAACACAAAACTGTTCTAGCAGTTGTCTAAGTTTATAACATGGATATTTGAAATTTGTCCCTATTTTTGGGACTGTATTCCCCCATTATTAGCTTTGTTCAGGTATTTTGTGCTAAGGTTGAGAGTTATCTATGGTGAGAACTGAATTCATTGAATGTTTGGTGGCTGTATTCCCCCCCATTACTGGCTTTGTCCACATGTTTTTTGCTAAGAGGTTGAGAGCTATAGTGAGAACAGAATTCACTAAATATGTTTGGGGGCTGTATTCCCCCCATTATTGGCTTTGTTCAGGTGTTTTGTGCCAAGAGGTTGACAGCTATGCTGAGAACTAAATTCACTAAATGGTAGCCATTTAAGTTCGTCTTCCTCTCTTTCACAAAACAGCTGCTTTGGCTTAGTGGTATGTTTCTCTGACTGTTTTGCACAGGGTCCCCCTGGGTTAAAGACGTGGCAGTGAAATGTATGGTGGTAACACAGCATTTTATTCTAGCAACTTTCCAAAATTTTACAAGCAATGTTTAAAATGTGTCCCTGGTTTTTGGGCTTTTGTCCCCCCCCCCAATAAATTTTGGCTTTTTCCAGATTTTTTGTGCTGCAAAGTTCAGAGATACAACTGCGTGTCGAGTAGATTTTACAAGGAGCTGAGAGCTGCAGGGGAACAAAACTTTAGTCCTGCTTATTCTGAGTCTGCTTGCATTGTTAATAGCACAACAGGTAGTGTACTTGCTTTTGATGCAGAAGGCTGTGGGTTCTACTCCCACAGTAGATAGATGCATTGCTGATACTGTGATACTGTACTGTGTTGTAAAGTGGGTGGATGCTGCAGTCCTTTTTGGCAAAGATACCTAGAGTAGTAACTATGAACCCGTTATCAGTGTGCCATACAGTCCCTATTGCGATATTACTAACTTATCATTTTTTTTTTAATGCGTGCAACATAGGCAATTTATTCCTCAAGGGCAACAGGCACTTTATTTGTAGATGAATAAACAATGACATATAAAGTTGCTTGCTAGCAGCAACCTCTTCATTGTTACAGATTTTTTTAATGTGGAATTATTTAGATGACTTTTACTACTTCAGAGATTGTGCATATTTATTGATACTGGTGGATTGTAGAAGGTTGAGTAGACTTTTATGATGGAAATGTTCTGAATTGGGTAGTTTTGTCACTGGTGCATGCATTTTGTTTCATTGTTTATTGGAAAAATGTTCAAAACAATAAATTTAAAATGCCGCCTAACAACTGTACTGTATTGTACAAGGAATATAATTTAGTACAATCAGGAAGGTGTATCAAAGAGCATATGTATGTTTTATGTGCAAGGGGCCTATGATTTGAAAACAGCCCAAATTTAATCTTTATCTGTCACTGGCAAAATGTATTTTCTTTGAATGTGGGTTTCAATGCTGTTTCATTGAATGTGAGATTCCAGGGCAGAGAAGTTTTTAATGCTAAGCCTGTTTTCATTGTGAGACTGCATTGCATTATTTAGCAGATGTCTTAGTGTTTGTGCTGTAAAATGCAAAATAAAACGTTCAAATGAATTCCAAATCATCATAGAAGTAAAGCAGTATGCACATTAGTGTTTATGGTAAATGGAGTGAAATAGCCAAGTAATGGATCATTGGAATGGCTGTAGGGGGGAGGGCTCCATTCGATCATGATTTTGTGAGGGGGAAGCACGGTAAACTCAAAGACAGCCCCAGCTGAACTATACCTCCAAACTGTCCAGATTTTCACAGAATTAATAGATTTTTGCTTCTTATTTTTGGTTTGTTCCTCATAAAATTTGTGTTTTTTCTGTAAAATCATTTAGGAATTAAGTCACTAAATAATGACACACCGAGTTTCAGACTTCATAACCTTCAGAAAAATGCATGCTAAGAGCAATTTTTAATACTGTTTATATGTTCCCCCAATATATTTGGCCTTGTCCAGATTTATTGCATTAACAGGTTGAGAGGTACATGCAAATAAATTGCTTTATAGAATTAGGCATAGCCAAACCTCTCAACTGTCCCCAAATTTGGCTCAAAATGTTGCTCTTCCCCTAATAAACCCTCCGCAAAACAGCAATTTTGGAAGAAAACATAGAGGGTTTACAATTAAGAAATAATTGTAATAATCAGAGTTATAGATTACTTTTATTTCAGAAATGCATGTAGATTCCTTTATTTTGTCAGCTGCTCAAGTTAGCAATACTGTTATTAAAAAAGTGTCCCTTCTTTGCAGGTTCCCAGCTGTATTGTGTGGCTATTTTAAATTTTTACATCACATTTTTACTCCATTTTTCATACAATTGTTTTTTTTTTGGCAAATTAGTGGTAAATCATTAAAGACTGAAGTTAGAAAATAATGACAGACATCTGAGTTTCAGATTTCATATCCTTCAGAAAATTCATACTAATGCAAGACCTACTATTCTATTATCTTTCTAAGTTTATAAGAGCAATATTTAAAAAATGTCCTTATTTTTGGGCCTTTGTCCCACTTCTATGTATGGCTTTGCTCTGAGGGTGAGAGGAATGACAAATGTGTCAGGGCCATCACAGTCAGCCAGAGACATTTCAAATTGTGACATACTTGTTGCATCCCACTCCCCCATGTAGTGACTCTGGATGTGTCCAAGCAAGGCAAGGAGCAATTATGCAGTATAAATGTGCAGGGTATCCCCCATCCAAGGTAGACACAAGTACTACAGTGGCTTTTCATATGTTCTTGATTTTGCAGAATGGTCTGGTTTCTGTCATATTTTTGTACTGTTGATTTATGCTTATTATTCAAAGTGCCTGTTGCTCTGTGTTTTAAGTAGCAATGCTTTAATGACCATCAGGTAAGCTTGTCTGAGATCATAACTTGCAAGTAAGCTTTAATAAGCATACTGTTAAAGAATTGCCAACATTGAAGCCTTTCTGTTGTTGCCATGCAGTGAATATGTAACTAGATAATGTATAAGCGTTGGGTATTGAAATGTATATGACAGTATTTGTAATAAAGGACAGGATTACATTATTTTAAGAAGCTCATTACACTTGTTGGAGACTTCCAGTGATCTCTGAGAGCTTTACCCGTAAACTAAACAGAATGCCATTCATGTGTGATCCATAACCTGTACAGTAATCCTTTAAGCAATGTATCTTGAGTTTGTTCGCTTTTCATTTTTTACTTTGATCATGTTTTCCCCATGAAACAAGTAGATAGTTGTCAGGCAGCAGGTCTTTTTTGGATAAGAAACATTTTTACAAGTGGGGGCATCACAGAGATTGCTACTTTCAGCATGTTACTTGGTACTTTAATAAAGCTGAATATAAATTATAATTAGAACTGCAGTGCAAGAAGAAGTGGTTTGAGTTGAGTGCTGCTTGTTTTTCTTCTATTTGATTTTGACTGGCATTCCAGTAATGTATTTAAAAAGTAATTTATTTTTTCATGCCTCACAACCTTTTTGTTTCCATCTAGATATTAAGTAAGCTGTCAAGCAGCCAATGCATTGAAATATTTTAATTCTTTTACACTTCATTTGTCTTGATTGGACTCTCATAATGAAGGTTTGGCACCCAGGGCGGCATATTTAATTATAGTTAGTTTTTGTGGTTTTGTGCATAGCTCCTCCCTTTCTAGTTGTCCGCACCCCTTCCCATTGACCCCACCCATTCAGCTATTTCCTGTAACCCCCCTTTGATATGAAGTCACTAGCCGCCACTGGCAACTAGTCTCTGAGGGTTCCTTTTTGGTTGCTGCCACTATAACCATAGCATCCACCACAACCCCCTTAGTCCAAAACTTTTTGTCTAGAGGGGACGTAAGGACATAATGTATTTATTTGGTTTCCAAGGAGTAGGTTCAAGGGAATCTGGGGTCTCCCATGTCTTCTTAGAAAGTAATTCAATAAGTTTGTCTGATGGCAGAGTCACCCATGAGAAGGAAGTTTGAGAACCAAAGGCCCTGAGGTATACTGACTCCTCCAGAGAAGGACTGCTGGGCTGCCAGCCACCTCTCTGCTTCAATAATTCAAGGATGTCTCCAAAGCTGACATCTTCATGAGGTGACTGTGGAGATCCCTCTCCTTCACTGAGGTCAGTGTCAGAGATGACGGACTCTTCAGGCAAGTCTAAATGCTTCCTATTGCAAGTCCTCTGGTCATCCTCAATGGGATACTCCGGGGAGGTTTCGGAAGAGGCAGGGATACCAACTGTGGTATCCTGAGGCTCAGGTTCTCGCTGTCTCTGTGGAAGAGATGGCCGAGAAGGAAGGCACATCAGCTGAACAAAGGTGGTCTAGAGATCCAAGGAAGACTCAGTCCAAGATGCAGGAGAAGTCGTAGCCCTCTTCAGAGCCCCAAAAGCAGTCTGCTCCCGAACTGAGCAGGCCTCCTGATCTGACAAAGAAGCTTTCAGAGCCATCACCTCCTCGGCTCTAGAAGACAGAATGTCTGAAGATGAGGCTGAAGCCAAACTCACCTGGGCCAAAGCTCTGAGGATCAGGGACTGATCTGAAAGCCTCAGAATTGATACACGATCCCCGGCCCCGACCAGTGCAAAATGGCCCCAAGAGCCCTCCGACTCCAAAAGAGTGGAGGATCTCAAGACAAATGCCTGATGCAAAGGAGAAGTCCTCTGATCAGATGTTGGACGAATCTGGAAAAACTAATCTCTCGACTCCAAAGCTTGGATGGAAGTCTGAAGAGGAAATGGGGTGGGAGACTTGGTTGGATCAGAAGCATAAGGGGTCAGATTCGACAAAAGCTTGGCCAGTGCCAGAGTGCTTGTTCCACTCTTTCCATGTCATCATCTGAGAGGTTTTTTGTAGATCGAGAAGATAAGGCTGGAGATCTAGGCCTAGATCTGGAGGGGGAAATAACCTCAACTAATGTCAGACTACCTGTCCGATCTGATCTCGTTAGAGCCAAAGGACCTGACCACTCCAAAGCCATGATGGATCTGGTCATTTAGCTTTTTTGCTTGATGGCTCATAGGTTCATAGGTTAGTCCTAAGCTAACTGCCCTTGTGAGCCATTTTAAGCCTAGCCAGTTATCCCTTGTGAGACTCAAACCCTGCACCTTGTGTTTGTAAGGCAAACACCTTAACCATTAAGCCATCCTCCCAACCTCTCTGAGGAATCTTTCGGAGACAATGTGTGGTGTTTTCAAGGTTTGGACTGACTAGAACACATAGAGTCTGAACCAACAATGACTTCAGAAAATGGAAGAAGACCTTTCAACATCAATTTGTTTTGTGGTCAACCAAGGTCCTTTGGTTGAAACTGTGACAAATGCTACAATCTTCTTAGAGGTGCAATGCCCCTAAACAATACACACACATAGTGTGTGAATCACTTTAGAGGCATTTTCTTGGCATGTTATACACATTTCTTGAAGCCGAAGGGCTAGTCTAATTTATCGGCCATAGCAGACAAAAATTAGATGACATAAAAAAATACGCAGACACACAGAGAGCCCACATGCACTACAATAGAAGAAAATTAGAAATTATTTACGTTTTTTTTTTTTTTTTACAGACAAGAAAAGGGGGAAACAACTACCAACAATAGTAGTAAAAGATTTAGTGACAGCTAAAAAGGGGAGGGAAGGGGCCTATCAGCAATGATATCGAAGATTATCTAAAATGGTAGTAAAAAGGGGGTAAAGAGACTCAAAAAGAACAATATCAAGATATAACACTAGAGGAATGGACTATCAACAAAAGGAGTTACAAACATTAATATAGAAAAACACTTATCTTAACCCAAGAGGAAAACGGTGACCAACATTCTTTGCAAAGCAGCAAATGAGATCTGAGGTAATGCATAAGGTGCACTATGGGCAAAGGGAAGGTGCCCAAGAGTAAAGTTTGTGACCACGAGCTTTAGTAATGGCCGAGCCGGACCTGAGGGTAGGATCCAAACCCACCAGTGAGGATAAGGTGAAAATGGACATCACATAATTACATATTGTTATTATTATGCAAGAAACCCAAAATTTCTGGATAGAAAATAAACAAAAAAGGTTAAGAAAGAAACTAGATAAGAAATAAATAGAGAAAATAAAAATACTTTCTCAAGAAAAACTGCCAAAAGCTTCAAATGCAAATTTGTCTTCATTAATACAACAGATTCATGAAAAAAACCTTATATAGACCAAGAAACCATGGGCCGTTTGGAAAAAAAAGTGACTGAGGAAGAACAAAATCTAGAGGTTTTTGAAAGGTATAAAATGGAAACATAGATATGAAAAAGAAAGAGAGATCTGATATGGTGAGATATTTATGCAAAGTAGACAGCCAATCCAATCAATACAAACAAAGCAGCTCCAAAGATATCTGAAGAGAAAAATAGGCAATGGCACGGGAAAATTTCACAATACAAAAAAACAAGATCACAAAGGTTCAAAGTAAAGCAGAAGATTGGTAAAGTATAAGTTAAACAAATACAAATTGAAGTTATGGAATACCTGCTAAGTGAAAGATTTAGTGTAGAAAGTCTAACACAGGTTATGTCACACCATGATGGAACAATGAGTCCCCAAAGTAAGCAGGAACAGGAGGAGTGGGAGGCATCTGAAAAAGAAATATGGACATGGGAATATATTGCAATATTTATGCAAAGGTGAAAGCAAAACTAATCAATACAAAAAAGCATCGCCAAAGATATTTAAAGAGAAATACAGGCAAAGGCATTCAGATATGGAAAATTTTACAACAAAAAAAAATAAGAAAAGAAAGAAGAAAAAGAAAAAAATAGAAATAAAACTGAGGTTATGGATTACCTGCGAAGTGAAGGATTTAGTGTAGAAAATCTAGCTCTGATAACATAACAGCAGGATCAAGCAATATATCCCCAAATTAAGGAGAAACCAGTGGAGCAGGAAATATCTGACCAGTTGCCATATGAAGATAGTTTGGTGCCTTCCATAGGAAACCAGTACAAAAGTTCAATTGGAGTTCCACAGCAAGGGATGGAACAGGAAACAGTAGCAACTTTAATCTAGTCAATGTTGTGGAGTAAGTTTTGTTATGAAAGAGCAACTGATGTTGCATTATGCAGTTGAAGAGAATATATCACAGGAAGATATTCTGGAACTTTCTGTAGAATGCCCACAGGAAACGGAAAAATAAAGACTGTGCTCTCAGTTTAGAAAAAAAAAAGATCTAAGGGAAGAGTTGCTTAATTTAATAGAGATGGATAAATATGTTAAGATCGATGAAAGAAATATATTAAAAATGTCAATAAAAACACAAAATGTTAGAAGTTTGATAAAACAAATGAACACAGTAATCAAAGACTATTGACAGAGATTCATGTGATATAACAGAAGTAAATAGGATATAATACTGTGCAGCTAAATTAATAACAGATAAATTCTTACCACAAAGATACAGGGCAATAAGGGAAAGGAAGGGAAGAAATCAAATATCATCATGGAAGTATCAAATAGAGAAAACTGTGTGTCACTGTTAGAAGAGTATAGAAGAGGGAAAAGATCAACAAAAGTACTTGGATAGACGTGATAAAAGCAGCACACAGTATCGGAACAGACTAGGATCTATCGTATATGCTTGCAAATAATAAACTAAAAATATCAGCACAGGTAGAAAAACTTAGAAGATATACAGACAAATATAACGGAAAAGTACAAAATAAGCAATTCATTGATGACCCAAAAAAGTTTTATAGAGAATTGGAAAACAAAACAAAAGGAATAGATACACAACCAAAAGAGAAGAAGAAATAGACACATTTTGGAGAAATATTTATGAAGACTCTGTGGAACATAACAAAGATGCTGAATGGATAAAAGAAGTAAATGAAACAGTAAGAAGTTCAAATGTACAGAATATGACACTGGATGAGGTAATGCCCAGAGAAATTGAAACAAAATTAAGAAAAGCTCCTAAATGGAAAACCCCAAGCCCAGATGAAACACCCAACGTCTGAATAAAAATATCAACACCTTTATGTGAAGATTTAGCCTTGAGTAAGAACTACTTATATGCACACGCTGAACAGACACCAACCTTGTTAACAACAAGAAAAATGACACTCATTCTTAGAGTGAACCTGTAAGATATCCTAAAAACTACAGACCAATAACTTGCCTTCCAACAATGTATAAACTATACACTGAAATTAATGCTGCAAGAGTTTATAGTCATTTAAAAGAAAATTCAATCATGGCAATAGAACAAAAGGGAAACAAAAGAAAGCCATATGGAACAAATGATCATTTGTTGTTAAATAAAGTCATAATGGAGAATTGTAACGAAGAATCTAAGTGTAGCATGGAGAGATCGTAACAGATTAACTCATGGTTACAGTTTGGCTCCCAGACAACAAGTGTAAAGACTTCACATCTTCTTTTTGTTGCTTATTTAGATATGCTACCGATACATGTAACTGTATAAATTGCTGAAGAAGTTGATTCTGGGTACACGTGCGAGTGCTATGAAGAGTAATTTTGGCGATCATCAAAGTTTGAAACAATACTAATTTCACAAACTTTAATCATGTTTGACTTAGGAAACGGCCAGTTCCCGTTATGGTATTAGAAACCCAAAAGGCTTGGAAAAATTAAAACTAGAAATCATATTTATATTCATAAACTTTTTTTTTAATTCTGATACAAAGCCCTAGCTGAAAACCTTTACTGTGGGTCAAATAACACAGAGATTTTCATTTAGTATATGAAAAACCTCCTGTATCATATCAAATTATATATATGCACTGCATAAAATATACATACATACACATAAATGTGTATACACACACACACACACACACACACACACACACACACACACACACACGCACACACATTTTGTAAGAGAAGTTCAGATACCACTGCTCAAAACACATTTAAATAGCATCCACACTGAGGCAGCAATAGAGTGCTCAACACTGCCTATCCCCGACCTACACTGTGCTGCAGCACAGACAGTATGAAGCCCATAGTACTGTGACTCTGTGCTTGTGATGCTTTCAGTAGTAAACCACAAAAACAAAATAAGTGCCTAAATGAAAGACTAATAATCCAAAAAAAGGCACTTCAAAACAAATCCTTCTCAAACCGGGTTAAAAATAGTCTTTATTCAACAAACAGTATCAAAACACATTAACTGTGGACGAAAATGCGGTGACATGTTAAGGCATTAATGTGATTTGATATTGTTTGTTGAATAAAGACTGTTTTTTAACCCGGTTTGAGAAGGAGTCATTATGAAGTGCCTTTTTTTGGGATTATTATGTTTTCAGTAGTGCATTACTGCTGCTTGACAATGAGTGTGCATAACATCTAAAACCTGGGGTCTTGTGTAAGGGGCTGTCATTTCACAGACTGGGCATAGCATTCTGAAGCACTAGTTTTAGCAGGGCTCCTGCCTGCTGCAGACAAGTAAGAAAGATCACTTTTTATTTGCTACACAAGGAATACTAGGAACAAATGCTAGGTCATTATGATGGTGCCTTAAACAGAGTGAATGCCTAACACCAACTGATTTAAGTGATTCCACTGGCATCACCTGCTGTGGTAAATAGTGTAAGCATCGCTACAGTGATCTTCTGCCATTTACTATGTTTCTAACAAGATCCTCCTTAATTACGTAATGCAGTCTATGCAGACCTATCCCTGCAGGAGATGAGGTGCTTGCAGCTCACATCACTCTGACAAAGAGAAACATTCCTCCCTAAATCCTCCCCTGCTGCATACATACAGAGACAAGTAAAGCAAAGCTGTGACTGAGTTGGTTCCCACCTAAAAGGCCTGATTTGCTGGGGCTTGCACCTGTTACATCATCTATCCACCATTACCCAGTATGTCAGTGGAACAGAAGAACCTCACTCCCCATACTTTCCCTCTGAGAAAACAAAGCAGTTCGGCACATCCTTCACCATCCCCAACCCTCCAATGACCAGTGAATCTGACAACTCTGAAGCATCTTTTAATCACTAAGAAGAGAGTAGCACAGTTGTTTACATCCCTCTCATCAGGTAAATATGTAAGTTACATGGCTATGAACAAGATTTTAATCTATAGATGGTAGTAGATTTTTTTACACATCTTCATTAAAATGTTGCATTTTCTTTCTGATTTTAAACACCTTTATTAAGTTATCACTTAAGATACAGGCACACATACATTAAAAGAAAATCAAACAAACCACATAAACTTCTCTTTTATTATGCATTATGCATTACATCACTCCTCCTAAACGTTATTCTGCCTGTACCGTTCCCACAAATTCTATTAATTTGCTCATTCCCTTTTCAAAAGATCTTGCCTGTAGTTTTTTTTTATCTCCATTTCAATATTCAGTACTTCAGTTATAGCTGGTTTACATTTTGATTTCAGTTTTATAGTAATTGTTTTTTTGGCAGCCAACTGCATAAAACTTAGTAAGGCCTTAATCTGTCCATGTAATTCAGATCCTTTGTATTGTCTCAAAATAAGCATACCTTAGTTGAAGCCATTTGCTCTCCCAAGATTCCTGATATAGTACTTTTGTATGTAATTTTTAAAATCTGCCAACTCATTACACTCCTATAAAACATGTTCCCAATTACATCTCTCTTTCCAACACACTTCCAGCATTTGCTGTCTATCTGAGGAAAGAAATCTCTGAAGTCTGCTTGGGGTAAAAATTCTAAAGCTTTTGGACTTTGTTACATACTTGGGAGCCATACTGATGTCCTCCCATTAATCCTTTGCAAATTTCCTTTCCAGTGTCTCTTCCAAATCATTTGTAACTTCCTTTAATTGATTCTTACCATCATCATGTGATATTTTAGATACTCTACTAATTATCCCTTTTTAACAGCAACTTTGTAATAGCAAGTAGCTGCATCTGTGAAAAGGAATGTTTAAGATCATGCCTAAATAAGTTATAGGAAGAGATTTTGTTCAGGTAACTTGGAAGGGATTCCAAGATCTGTGGTCCTATTATAGTGAAGCTGCAGTCAGTGCAGGGAGCTGGATTCTATGTCTCTGAAGGGATGTTATGCTGAGGTGAAGGATCCAAAGTTGTAGTCTGAAGTGCAGATAAATAACCAATGGGCAAAGGAAGGGAACAGTTTTAGACTAATTTGAAACCCTAATATTTTTTTCTGTGTGTGACAAGTTAGCAAACATTTGGCAGTGGTGCTCTCTCTGTTGGGTGACAGACTGATGAATGTTTAGACACTGCAACTGGAGGTTTGCAATGTAAAGAGGTTTCATTTGGAGGCTGCAGGTTTTAGGTTCATAGAGGAGGAGGAGTCCATATTCAAGATGCGACAAAAGTACTCTTTTACAACTAATCATCTTTCCCTTGTAGGAGAGAAAGTGGGCAATCTTTGTTGCCCAGAAGCGTTGGGAGTTGATTCTTTCCGTGGTGATCTCAAAATGGTGTTGAAGATAATGAAAAGAGTGAAATAACTATTTTATAGTTGAGTCTTGCGCATGTTGAGCTAGGACCACTAGTCAGGGCATTTATGGCTCCATGGAGCACAAGAAGAAATGCCTGATTGTGACTCAGATGCTCCAGGATTGATTAGCAAACCAGGTGGTGTTAGCAAGAGAATCTAGAAGTGACTGGCTGATGCAGACTCTTAAATCCTCTGGGAAGGGAGGTGATCCGGTTTTCTCAGCACTGACACCTGTTGAAAGAAGAGTGAGACAGTGTGCAGAGCATGGGCTGAGCCATAAGTACGGATCTGCCAAACAGCATGTTTATGTGGCAGTCATCGTCACACACATATTAATTCAGGGATATACCAACAGAAGGAACATCAGGCTCCCACTTTGGCAGGAAGGCATATCAGCCAGTAAAGATGTGGGGGTTAGGCAAAAGCATTAAGGAAAATACACTGGCGACTCCTACATGGCGGCTGTGCCACGTCTAACTCTTATCCCATTAAAAGACTGAACAAACAAGTATGATCTGTAGCAGTGAGCTAGTGACAAGTGCAGTGACAGAATATGATACAAAAAAAACACTCAAGACCCCTAAACTATTCTAACTCTTGTTTCTTGTTATGAATGTACCATGAAAGTATAACATATATCTTTACAGGGTAAGAGTTATAAGCTTAACATTTATTCCCATAGCATTAGTCCATCACCCTTATTCAAGTGTAAAGAAAAGATGCCATCTTCAGAAAAATACATACATACCGTTCCATTTCAGGGCACCAAAGAATGTCTTCCTTCTCATTCATGTAAACTGGAAAATGCTGGTCTTTACCCTGCTTTATAGAATTAGACCTAGTTGTGATGGTCCGTACTTTGCTGAACTGCAAGGATTAAGAAAAAAAATGTTTACTGTCACGCCTGTAATAAAGGAACTAGCTTTCCTTCTCTACAATTATTTTTATATGTTGTGTGTTTGAGACAATGCAACTAATACATAGAATTATTTTAAGTTACTTTCCTTAAGTTTTAAACCTCTTTCGTCATTGTCCTACCTGGCTAGAGTTTTGGGATTGTGATACATCCATCCATCCACAATCCATTTTCCCATTTTTGCACATGGAGTCGGGGTGTCACTTTAACAGGGACAATCATTCAGAGCCAAGGTTTACACTGCCAAGTGGCTAGCCCTGCCGCAGTAGTTCTTCCACACCACATTCGCACATATACTCATATAAATAGCCAATTTAGAGTGTTCAGTTCACCTACTGTATGTCTTTGGAATGTGGGAGGAAACTTTCTGACAAGCAGTTATCTCATATCCCTCCTTCTCATCCATCTGAAATGCTAAACATAGGTCAGTGACATTCTTTCCATTCATCTTTGGAGTTTGTAGTCCATATTAAGTCCAGCTTTTATCACGGTTTCTATCAGCTCCTCTCTATACTTAATGTGGAGGCTGTGCTTCATAGTCACTGGTAGAAGATTAAGTCTCTCTTGACTGCAATTCTCCCTCAATTTCCATATCTTCTACTTCTGCTTGCCAAATGTTGGTATTCAGTGGATTGTGTACTGCAACTGACCAACATTTATATTTCATTTTCCATTTCATTCTTAAAGCAAACATCTTGTTGTCTAAGAAGTGGGAGAAAGAACACAAAAATATCTTTCTAATGATGTCACATGACTTAAGTAGTACAATAGCACTTGATTTAGTGTTCTTAGAAACTGCCTTTTCAGGTAATCTTTTTTTTCATGTTTGACTAAACCTTTAAATAAGAGATTATGCTCTCAGGTAAGTATAAATCTTGCATACTTCTGTACAGCTTTTCAAACTTTCTTCCAAAATGAATTTATTACTAAATTCTTGTTTGTTTTACAATTCAATTTGTTACCTGAAGCAGTCCAATTGGGCTAAAGCGTCTCTTTTTCTTTTCTTCCAGAGGGTTACCACAAGTAGGATAAATTGGCTTCAGTCTCTCATCATTCCTTTCATTTCATCTTACAGATTTTTAGTGACTTGGTAAAATTAGATGACATCCTCGTCATGGTCTAACATTACTTAAGTGTGTCACAGAGGACTGCATGTTTGATTGTTGTGGAAGCAGTAACCTGGGGTACGATTCAGGAAAGCAGATAAAGTATCTGGTAATCCCACCAGGAGACACAGTTCTGAGTGGCCAGTAGTCAGTTCTCCTCTGCCAGGAAATGAAGTGGGTTTTCCACCCCAGAAACATTCTCTTGCATAAACTATAATGTCAATCCTGTTCTCATAAGTGATGACTAAGCCTATGCAAAAAAAAACAAAAAAACAGCCCACTGTAAGGTGTGGGATCAGTTTTTTTCATGCATTACATGTTTGACATACAGAACAAGTCTGTGGAGCAGAAGCATAAATTAAACATTCTCAATAACTGTACATGATGACCACCTAGTGCTCAGCTCTCACCTGCACTACTTCAGTATTAAATGTGAATACAAGAAGGTTAATTCTTCCTTGAAAATAAGGGGATCCTCAAAAGATGATGATGGGTACTCCGCCAAGTAAGACCGAAACAGGTTAATAGAGCATTAGAAATTTAAACATTCAAGTTGCTTAGACTAAAAAGTATTATGAAAGGTCAGCTTGTAAACCCACAAGAAAACTGATACAAACACCATAACTCTTAGTGTTTTTTGGAACCAGCTGTCCTTGTCAACATTTCTACCTGATAAATCAACCGTCCTCCCTAGCATAGCAGCTACAGTGCTGATATAGCTGAGGAAATAACCCATTACTGTCACGGGTGAGTCATCTTCATTGCTTCAGGTATTCATTTTGTTTTGTATCCAGTACTGACGGCTTCTGAATTTCACACCTTTTATTTTCTTTCTTTGTATCACTACGTAGTCTGGGATGAATATACACAATCATTCTCTTCTCTCTCCTCTCTTTCTAAGTTAATGTTGTTCCCCTTCAATGTGCCTAGCCATGTTCCTTCTATAATTGTGTTCATTTACTGATATTTCCTTTAGTTTATTTTCCTTATATTTCAATACTTTTTTTAATTAACAAATTAGTTTATTCATCTAAATTTCACTCCTACAATTACAGGATCAAAATTAATTAACACAATACTTACTAACAATAAAGCTCTTTATAAAAGTGGAAGCAAAACTACAGAGGAAAAGGAAAAAGAAACAGAAAAAGTAGCATACAATTCTATTTCCTCACCAATACTACTAATAAAAGTAGAAACTTAGTTATATGTTTCCTTGCATATAAATGTGTAAAAACAATGTCTCCAGAGGTCCACCCTACTATTTCCTATCAAATATGCTGTGAGCCCCTCCCCATATCCCTCATCCCTTATTCTTTATTTGTCTGATGTCCTTATGCATAGCAAATGCATGCTTCTCATCATCTCTAATTCTTTAATTTCCTCAATTAATAACCAGAAATTCTGCACTTTGGCATAATCTGATTTTGTAACTACTTTCTTTCCTACTAACATAATCAAGCCTGATGAATGTAAATCGTGGAGATCTGAGTGCAACCTTGAATCCAAACCCAAAATATAAAGCTGGAATTAGCTATACTAGGTCTGGCAAAATTGCATATATAGAGTGCAATAATCTTTTAACTCCCCTAACTCTAAGCAGTCCCAAAACGTATACTGTCAGTCTCCAATTTTACCTCCAGTGTACCTCAAACTCCAGCAAGATGTCCCAGGAAATATAACAGCTATCATAGCCAGTATATAGAAATATTTGAAGAGGCATTTCCACCAAAAGAATTTAAACCTTCTGGACATGGTGGCATACACTGAGAGCCTAATAATCTTGTCCCAAGTCCACTTGCCAAATTCTCCTATAAGGCTCTGTGGTTTTGGATTAAGTGCCCAGTAAAATCCTATAGACATGGGAGATAAGGTCTTTAAGAGTCACTTTATAATTCCTCACATCCATCCACTATTTCAACCAATTTTTCAAGGACAGCCACCAATCTGGTCTGAAGGAGTACCTTCCATAGATGTTCTATGTATGTCCTGTCCTGACTGTAACCTCCCAACCATCAACTAAGACTAAGATATCACTAACTCCCCCACCAGGAGCTTTTCCTAATACTGAAGTTCATAATATCTGTTTAGAATCTGTATGACCCCATACCAATTAATCTCCAATTTGTTATAAATTATTTTAGGTGCAGCAAGTCTACCCAGTCTGTAGTTTTAGTACTACTAAATACATAGTTCAAAAAACATGCATCCAACAAAGACGTGCATCTGGAGCATTTTTCCCTGGGCTTCCACTGAAAATTGGCTCGTTCCAAGTCGGACCTTCCCGGTAAACAAATTTTACATAACTAACTAATTAAGTAAATAAATAAAAAGGCTGTAAGTTACTTCAATATCACATTCTGCCAAAGCAACACAGACTGTTTTTTTTTACCCAACAGGAATTTATAGAATGTGCCTAGTCTTCCTAGTTGTCATGTTAAGATATTCCAGGTTCTGTCAAAAGAGGGTGTAAGAAGCAAATAAACTAACATACTTACTGCCTTGATAAACAACTCTATATCTGGAACCAAAAGTCCACCCAAATCAGTAGGCAATGTAAGGATTTCCCATGAACATTTTGGGCTTTGAGTCAGACCAGAAAAATTCAGAAACTGACCTTTTAATCTCCAATGTAGTATTTTCGTTTGGATACAGGGGTTACCTCTG
Organism: Protopterus annectens; assembly: GCF_019279795.1. Taxonomy (NCBI): domain Eukaryota; kingdom Metazoa; phylum Chordata; order Ceratodontiformes; family Protopteridae; genus Protopterus; species Protopterus annectens. The sequence goes on from NC_056729.1 coordinate 1,394,128,602, forward strand.
TCCCACATATAAAGTACAGTTGTGTACCTACCATAAATGTAGATGTTTGAGTGTATTCATTGTTGCAGTCATTACATTTGGGTTATACTGCTGGCAGGCTACCCTCAGTCGGCCTGAATTCCAAAGTCTAGGTCCAGCATCGGCTGCTGTCACCTCTTCCCTGACATCAGTGCGCCAGGGGCATAAAAGATGCAGCCGACACCATTTTCTTCAGTTTTTCTTGCCCCAGATGTCAGGTGCCCCGAAACAGGAAGGCTAAAAAATATGCCAATAAGCATGCATGCTGTAAAATAAACATTTCCTTCCTCTACAAGCAAATACACCACATAGGTTGTATAGGATAGAGAAGTACAGATAAGTTCCAGCACAGAAAAAAGGGGGATGGTGGGTGGGTAGCCTGGACTGCAACAGTGAATACACTCGAACATCTACATTTATGGTAGGTACACAACTGTACTATGTTCATCGTGTTTCACTGTTGCAGTCATTGCACTTGGGTTGAATCCCAGAGCTGAGGTTGGCTGGCTGGGTCTCAATAGCATTAGGAGAGGCTATAAGGCCTTGCAGAACTGCAGTGGCAAACCCTGCTCTGGATTTAGAGTAGATAGGTGCTTGGTAAAAGTGTGCACTGAGCTCCAGGTTGCAGCCACTAAAATGACTTTGGTCGGTACTCCTCTGAGGAAGGCTGCAGAAGTGGCTGCTGCTCTGGTTGAATGTGGCCTAATGCCCTTAGGCACTGATTTGCCATGTTGTGAATAGCAGAAATGAATACAGTGGCCTATCCATTTTGAAATAGTCTGCTTTGAGATAGCCTTTCCTTGTGATCCTGCAGCATATGCCACTAAGAGTTGCTCAGTCTTTCTGAAAGCTTTAGTTCTGTCCAAGTAGAAGCGTAGCTGTCTGTGTATGTCCAAAGAATGCAGGAGTCTCTCACCCTTATTCTGTGGGTTTGGATAAAAAGTAGGCAAATGAATGGTTTGGTTAAGGGCCACACTGGACACTACTACCTTAGGCATAAAAGTGGGGTTAGTCCTCAGAGAAACCCTGTCTGGATGGACGATGATAAAAGGTTCCACAGCCATGAGTGCCTGTAACTCTGAGACTTGTCTTGCAGAGGTTATTGCTAGGAGCAGAGCTGTTTTCCAAGATAAGAACTTTATTTCAGCTGTATTGGCTGGCTCAAAAGGCGGTAGTGTGAGTTTTTCCAAGACATAATTAAGGTCCCATGCAGGTACTGGTGCTCTCCTTGGGGGTCTTATGTTTTTGGCCCCTCTGAGGTACTGCCTTAGCAATGGATGTGAAAAAATTGGTGGTTCCGTATTATAATGAGCTGAAATGGCAGAGGCATGGATTTTATTGATGAAAAAGATAGGCCTTTGTCCAGCATCTCAGTTAGGTATTGTAAAATTTGAGGAATATTTGGTACAAACGTGTCAATTCCTTGTGCCTGGTTCCAAGCACAGAATATTTTCCATTTGTCTGCATAAGATTTCCTGGTACTGGGCCTCCTGGCCTCCAAAATAACATCCATCACTGCTTTAGAGAGAGGTGTGTTCTGAATGGCTACATTATCTGCCATGCTGCCAGATTTAGGGTTCTGAGTTGGCTGTGCAGGATCTGATTGTTTCGTTGAGTCAGTAAGTGAGGAATTAGAGGCAATGTCCAGGCTGGGCCCTGAGACAAGCTCTTTAGGATTGGGTACCAGTGCTGGCGGGGCCAGTCTGGAGCAATCAGAATCATTTTTGGCTTCTCTTGTCTGACCTTTAGGAGTACCTTGGGGAAAGAGAGGCAGAGGAGGAAAGGCATATACTGTTAGGTTTTTCCAGCTGAATGATAGAGCGTCCACTTTCCATGCTTGCTTGTGGTAATTCCTTGTGCAGAATCTCTGTAATTGGCAGTTATGAGGGGAGGCAAATAGATCTATGTCTGGGCATCCCCATTTCTTTGTTATCATGCTGAAGACTTGTGGATTCAGTTGCCACTCATGGGGATCCGTGAGGTTTCTGCTTAGCTCGTCTACCAGAGTATTTTTCTTTCCTGGCAGGAATTGTGCTTGCAGGTGTACTTGAAAAGTCAATGCTGTGTCCCACAAGGTCATGGCTTGTCTGCAGAGGGGGTAGGAACGTGTGCCTCCCTGCTTGTTTATGTACCACATGACTGTAGTATTGTCCGTCCTTATCAGTAGTTGTCCTGGATGAAGTAGATCCTTGAAAGCTGTCAGGGCATTTTGAACAGCTAGCATCTCTTTTTGATTGATATAAAGATGCATTTGGCTTGTGGGCCATGTGCCCTGAATACATTTTCCTGCCATGTGGGCTCCCCAGGCATAATCTGATGCATCTGTTGTTATTGTCTGCCTGGCTGTGGGTAGGGTGAATGGCTGTCCCTTTTTGTGGTGACAGGCCTGTGCCCACCATCGAAACTCCTGTTGCAGGCAAGGAATGAGGGTAATTAATGTTTCCAGACTGTGACAATGTTGAGTCCAAACACTTTTTAGATACCATTGTAGTTTCCTCATATGCAGTCTGGCATATGGAATTAGCAGAATGCAGGATGCCATGAAGCCCAAAGCCTGCAGAATTTTCCTTGCAGATAACTGGGTCTTTGTTACCAACATTTTGAAGTAAGAAGTCAGTTGCCTTTGCTTGTCAGGCATGAGATAAGCCATCTGGGCAGCTGTATTTAAGCTTGCACCCAGGAATATTATCTATTGAGAGGGTAATAGTTTTGATTTATTTTCGTTTACTGTGTACCCTAGGCAAATTAATAATCTTTTTACAAATGCCAGATGCTTTAGTAGAATACCCTTGTTCTCTGCTTGAATAAGGCAATCGTCCAAGTAAGGATATATTTGAATTCCTCTGTCTGCAAAATGCAATTACTGGTGCCAGGCATTTTGTGAAAACCCTGAGCGCAGTAGATAAGCCAAAGGGCAGTGCAGAGAATTGGTAGTGCATTGAGCCAGCTATGAATCTGAGGTATCTTGTGCAAGATTGTCTGATTGGTACATGCAGGTACGTCTCTTTTAGGTCCAAAGTTACAAGCCAAGCATTCTTGCCCAGCATGGGCAGAAGCTGCTGCAGAGTTTTGAATTTAGGAACATCCAGAAATGTATTTAGAATAGACAGGTCCAGTATTGGTCTCCAGGCTTTGTCCTTTTTGGGTACCAAGAAAAGTCTTGAGTAAAATCCTTGTCCCTGCTCTTGCTGTGGTACTCGCTGAATGGCCCTCGTGTCCATGAGAGATGAAACTTGTTTTTGTGCCTCTGTCCATTGATTGTGTGGCAGATCTGGCATACTTTTTGCCCTTGGCAGGGTATGAAAGTGGAACCTGTAGCCCTGGGACACTATATTCAAGATCCATTTGCCCTGGGTGATTATGTGCCAATTTGGAGAAAAAAGTACTAGTTTTCCCCATAAGGGGGCTGCCAAAACATAAGTGCTTGGTGCTGACAGAGGGAAGTCATTGGGACTGTTTCCTGTATGGCTGAGATTTGTCTTCTCTGCTTTTGGAGGTAGAAGCGCCCCACTGTTTAGGCCTGTATGAGCCCTGGGGCTGGGATCTGCCTCTGGGTCATCTGTATCTGCCTCTTTGTGGCCTGTCTGACATTGGAAAGGACAAATTCTTTGTAGGCCAGTTCCTGCTAAATCTGGGTGGCTGTAGCTGTAAGAAATCCTTTACTGTTTGCATAGATTTTGCTTTGTCCTCCATTTTTTTCAACACCTCCTCTGCTTTAACACCAAATAAAATATCATGCTGTAATGGAGCATCTAGTAATTTTGCTTTAACATGATTAGGCAGATTCTGTTCCTTTAACCAAGCATGTCTCCTAATGACAAAACCCGTAACTGTGGCCCTGCAAGAGGCCTCCAAAGAATCAAAACCACACTGCAATGTATGTTTTCCCACTTGTTCAGTAGCATGCAATAAATCCTGCATTTCCTTATTTTCTGCACAATCAGAATTTGACATTTTCTGTTTTAGCAGTGACATTAAGTATTGCTGATATTTAAGCATATGAAATTGACAGTTTAAAGCCCTCACAGCCAAAGTAGCAGTAGTGTAAACCTTTTTTCTCCATCCATCTAGCGCCCTTGAATCCCTGTCAGAGCCTTGACCCCTTTGGGACCCTGAGAAATATTTTCTGGGTCAGCAGCAGGGTTTTTATGAAGGAATTTATGTGAATCTGGAACCCTGTAGTGTCTGGTTTAACAGGGGCAGGGGGTAAAGAATCAGGAGAAAGGCCGGATTCTGAAAATACATCATCTACAATGTCTAACACAGGAGGAATAGCCAGAGGTCTGTGTTGAGGAAGTAAAAGAAAATCTCTAAGCCTTTTCTTAGATTCTGAATAGTCTTGGCTCTCCCAATGGAAGTGCTCCCTCATGGTATGCAGGGTTTCCCCAAAAGAATAGTCCTCAGCATCAGAATCCTCATAAGGAGGAAGAGTATTCCTGTTCAGAGGAGGAATCAGAGGAAATGGAAACCTGATCTGAAGAGTCATATTCTGTCTCTTGCCTAGGCCTTTTGTCAGGAGGGGGATGGGAACCCTTGATCAATGTAATTAGGTCTTCGGCCATTTTGAGCATCTGTTTTTTAGGCATGGAAGTCTGTCCAGGAGAATGCTGTACTTGTTTCTTTGTCTTTAGAGCTGCTTTACTCTTTGCTTTGGAAGCTGAAGTAGGCTTTAGATATAACTGTGTAGGTCTGAAAACACCCTCAGAAGCCGATGCCTGCTCAGCGGCTCCAGACCCATCTAAGGGAATAGTTTCCAAATGTCCAATACCTTGAGTATCCAGAGGCCTAGCTGGCTCCACGTGGGAGTCATCAGTGGCCTGTAGCTCTGAGGTAGCGGGCATCAGGGTCTGCGAAAGCGCCTCACTGAGAACCGGCAAACTGGCTTAGCAGAAGCCTCATTGTCGGTTTTGGACCTCAGATGCCTGTCGTTTTCTTTTTCCTTGCGCTTTTTAGAAACTCTGGTCATCAGTTGTTCCGACGGCATTATATAATTGAATCTTCGGCCAAAGTAATGAAAAGCAAAATCGTACTGACGCTTAATAGTGTGTTAGTTAAATCTAGCACAAAACCAACAGCTAGCAACGTTGTGATCAGGGCCTAGGCAAGGAATACAGTAAGAGTGAAAATCCTTATGAGGTATTTGCTTCCCACAAGAAATACAATTGTTAACTTTTTTCTGACATCGGTCTGGAGCAAGAAAAAAGTTTCCCCAACGGGGTACTTAGCTTTAATGAAGACTTTGGATCTGAAATTGGTCTTTGAAAATCTCAGGAGTCGGCCGACCGGCACTTGCGAACTGCTTTTGCTTTGGGCACCGCGCGGCAAGAAAGACTGAAGAAAATGGCGTTGGCTGCATCTTTTATACTCCTGGTGCACTGACGTCAAGGAAGAGGTGACAGCAACCGACGCTGGACCTAAACTTTGGAATTCAGGCCGACTGCGAGTAGCCTGCCAGCAGGATAACCCAAGTGTAATGACTGCAACAGTGAAACACGATGAACATCATCAGTGACATTATCATCCATTTGATGGCTGTGACATGTTGACTGATATCCAAATGAACGGCCTTCCACCTTTCAACATATTCCTTTAACTACCTTTGAATATATTGTTTTAACCTTGTCTTACTATAATCAAATGTTAAAGCAAATGAGGCTTGTAAAGTATACATAAATCTAATCACCAGTTAAGTCATACCCTCTGTAATGTTCACAAAGGGGAACCTAAGACTTTTGTCTGAGGATGGTGAATAGTTTATTTTGGTAACATCTGAGTTAACTGAGTTAATCTCATAGCTTAACAGTTTTCCAAAAGCCTTAACAATTTCAAACATTCTGTGTAAGTCACCCAATCGGCCTCCCCTCAGGAAATACCATCAAATATATCTCTTCCAAGTACTGCTAGGGAACAGGTCCTCAATACTCTAAGACCAAGAACACCTCATCAGTAGTCCTTGACAATATCCAGGCTGCCTTGTAAACTGCATAAAGTACAACTTATCAGGCCCTCTGGAATCCCTATTTAAATGCAGACTCCAAATAGGCTTCGTGCCTCACGAACGGAGATTGGCAACCATCATCCCCTCTGTATAAAGTTGGGCTATCTACAGACCATGGAAACTACAGACCCATAAGTCTCACTAGTTTCATATTCAAAGTGAAGGAAAGAATTAGCATGGAAATGATCAGTAATGATATAGAAAACTTCCAGACACTGGATGCAGCCAAGTTTGGTTTCATTAAGGGCAGGCCATGCCTACTCAACCTTTTGAGAAAGTCACCAAAGCAATGAACAAAGGCAAAACAGTACTCTGACCTGCACAAGGCATTTGACACAATACCTCACTCGGCTTTGTTGATAAACTCAAGAGGTTAGGTATAAACCCTTATATCACTCAGTGTATAAACAACAGGCTCACAGACAGCAAGAATTTAAAGTCAGAATTAGGGAATCCATCTCTACACAGATGTCAATCAACAGTGAAGTCATTCAAGGATCGGTGCTGTGACCACTCCTTTTTGACATCATTACTCTGAAGTCAAGGCCAACATCAACAACCTCTGGTTAACTAAATCTGCAGATGATTTCAAATCAGGGCAATCGCAGAATCCCCCACTAATACTAATTCTCTCCAAGGAGGAAGAAGACAAATGACTGGTGTCAAAGTCATGGACTACAGGTAAATGTCAAGAAATGTGTAATAGTATCTTTCAGGAACTTGGCCATCCCTTGTTAATACCAGATTGACAATACACCCCTAAGAGTCAACCAGCAGACAGGGACTTGGGGACACACACAGACAGTAATCTAGCCTTTGACCATCATGTCTCTACTGTAGTGAGAAAATCTTTCTACGTAGTGCAACTTATAAACAAAGATATGGCATCTAGGTCTATAGAGGGCATTGTTCTATTGTATTCAGCACTCATCAGACCTATCACTGAGTACAATGCCCCTTTGGTATGTACCTAACCAGGCACATTCAACAACTGGAAGTCCACAGAGGATCTTCACTAAAAGTAAACAGCGCTCAAATAAAAAGAACTATGCAGACTGCTTCAAAGCACTAATCCTGTATTCTATCTTCCACAGGCTGCTGTAAGAAAGAGAAACAGTTGAGAGAGAAATCTAATATGCAACATCATCTAAAATACTTATATTAAATTTATCCCAACAAAAGCCTTCTTTATATATAAACTTGTCAGTATTAACTTAGAGCCACATTGATTGGCATATTCCATTGACATCACAGCCATTTACAAAATAACTGAATGTGGTATGGCCTAGAAAGTACAGTTGTGTATGTAAATTTACCATAACAGTAGATGTCCGAATGATCACTACTACAGTAGCCTAAGCAATATGGATTACCTCATGCATAGAATATAACAACCAGATGGCTTCCAAAGGTTCAGGGCATTTTCCACATGCCCAAAATGTTAGCTCAAGTTGAGATGATTAAAATGCAGGTTTGAACACCAAGCCCTTCTGAGTTTTCATGCCAGCTGGGACAGGGAGGCTACACCCTGACAGGACACTACTAGGAAAAGCAGAAAATATTCTCACACCCTGGCATAAAAATTACACACAAAAAAAACCAAGGGAACAGTGGTAGGTAGGGGCTACTGCAGCAGTGATCATTCAAACATCTACTGTTAAGGTAAGTTTACTTACATAATTGCACTATGTTCTTCATATTGATCACTTCTGCAGTAGCTTAACCTATATAGGTAGATTACCATAGCTTTGAAGAACTAGTAGGTGGAAGGTGAAGGGTCCAAGAGCCCCTGAGAATAGTCGTAGAAAAGCCTGACCTAGACCTGGAAAAGGAATCTGTTTTATAGTGCTTTGTAAAAGTGTGTATAGTGAACTATGCTGCTGCTTCTCGAAAACTTCTAGAGCAACCCTTTCTCAAAAGCCATAGATGAAGTCAAGGCCCTGGTAGACTGTGCCTTAACACTGTTTGGAATACTTTTGTTATTGTGGGAATAATAAAAAGTAATAAACTGAAACAACTATTTGGAAATAGTCTGCTTTGATACAGATTGTCCCTTCTTCTTACCTTCACAAGAAATGAACAACTGATCGAAAGTTCTGAAAGAATTTTCTCTGTCAAGATAGCAATGAGTTGTCTGTGGATACCCAAAGTATGTATTATCCTTTTTTCCTCATTTCGAGGTTCAGGAAAGAACACAGGGAAATTGACAGTTTGGGTTAAAGAAAACTTGAATACCACTTTAAGCATAAAAGAAGGACTAGTTCTTAGAGAAACCCTGCCTCTGTGGAAAACGAGATAAGGCTGACTCACCATAACAGCTTGCAACTCAGATTGTCTTCTTGCAGAGGTCAAAAGCAATCAGTAAAACTGTTTTCCATGTCAAAAACTTCAAGCCAGCCAGATGAACTGATTCAAATGGAGCAAGTGGTAGCCTCTCTAACACAAAATTAAGATCCCAAGGAGGAGACACCTGTTTTCTTGGAGGTCTCTTATGTTACATCTCTTTCAAAAACATTTTAACATGAGAATGCAGTGAAAGAGGGGGATACCTAGGCAGACATGCTGAAATGGCCAACAAATGAACCTTAACAGTGGAGTAAGAGGCAACAGGATTGCAACGGACACAAATATTGCAAAATCAGAGAAACACTAGCCCTGAATGGGTGCTGGATATTTTGCTGGCACAACTAGAAAACCTTTTCCATTTGCTTTTACATAATTTTATAGTAGCAGGGTTTTCTTGCCTCCATTAGTACCTGACGCATGTCCTTATAAACAGATGCCTAAGAGGTATTAAGAAACTATCATCCACATCCTAAGTAAACAGGTCTTAAGACCCTATCATCCAGGTAGTCAGTTACAGTTGTTTGTGGTCAGAGAGTATGAAACACCCCTATTTTTGTGTGATTTAATTCAGTCTGTGAGGAAGCTTGTGGAAATTTCCCCTAACCAATAACAAAATAAGGGAGAACTACTGTTGCCTGGAGCAGAAGGGAGTCACCACAATGATCACTGGTGATTCCTTCTGAATCTTCAGAAACAACCTGGATGTCAGTGGAAAGGGTGGAAAAAGCATACAGGAACACTGCTGTCTAAGGAAAAGAAAATGCATCTGTCTTCCAGGCCTTCTTGCATGGAGTCCTAAAACAGAATGTTTTCAGTTGATTTCACAGAGGACGTAAAAAGGTCTACCTTAGGAACTCACCACAGATAGATCAAATCTTGGAAGACTGCCTGATCTAGCTTGTACTTACGAGGGTCTGCGTTTGTCCTGCTCAGCTTGTCTGCCACACAATTTTTGCCTGATGGAATATAGGATGCTGGTAGAAGGTAATTGTTCTGTATAGTTATATCCCATGCTAACATAGATAATCTGAATAGGGGGTAATATCTGAATCCCCCTTGCTTGGTATTGTCTGTAAGTACTTGAAGAGTTCCTGGAGACCAAAGACAATTCAGAGAGTTCAGAGACTTGATAAAATCTAGCATCTCCTCTATGTTTATGTTCTTTGGTCAGTCTTTCACAGGTTCATAAGTAGCTACTAGGCTATCAGCTCAAAAGCCTAAGTAAGCCTAGCCAACAAGGTTCCCTGGTTTATGCCACCCAAGAAAGCTAATTTCCTGTTCCAGAGACCATGTGCTCTTATCCCCCCTGATACTGCTCCCCAAGCAAAGTCTGAGGCATCTATTGTGACTGACAGCTTTGAAGAAGAAGGAGAGAAAGGGAGATGTGGATGTATGAATATTTGATATCTCCACCAAGTCATTTTGATTTTTACAAATCCCAGGATGGAATTTAAAAGATAATGGATGTTGGTGCTGGGACCAGACTTCAGATACCACTGTATCTTTTTAATGTGGAGTCTTACAAGAGGCATCATGAAAATCATGAATAGCATGAGACCTAGAATCCTGAAGTTTTCCCTGCACTAACCAAAATCTGAGTGGCAAACCTCTGGAATAGCTCTAAATACTGATCCATCCATCCATGCAAAGACTCTGGAATGTTCCCTTGTTATCTCAGCCAGTGTAGAAGATCTCTCACCCAAGTGAGAGGTTCCTGACACTTTGAAAAAAACTCTGCAAAGATAAGCTAGTTGTCTACATATAGAAAATATGGATACATTGTAGTCTGCATTGGGGAATGACAATACCTAGACACTTTGTGAAAAGTCTTGGAACAGTGGATAACCTAAAGGGTAAGGCGAAGAACTGACAGCATGATCCAGATATATAAAACCTTAAGAAACTCCCGAAATTTGGATGAATACAAATGACATGATATGCAACTTTTAAAACTAAGCTTACTAAAAACCTCAAATGAGGAAGAAAGGGTAACAGGTTGTAAAGTGGAAGAATTTTGAACTTGGGCACTATCGCAAACAGATTTGGGAAAGAATGATCTAAAGCTGGTTTCCAAGCATTTTCTTTCTTTCATTTGCACAAAAAATTATTGAATAAAATCCTTTTCTCAACTGAGAAGGAGGAACTGCTTATATTACCCACTGAGACAACATGTGCTGTAATGCAGGTGGGAAGAGAAGGGTTTGGTCTGGCAAATGAGAAGGAATTCTTTAGAAGAGAGGACTATCCTCCCAATACCATCTGTATCCTTTCCAAGGCACTTGTAAAGGCACTAAAAACAAGAGATGAACTTGAGATCTGAAGAAGGTGAAAAGCTGAAAGCGCTCATCTCTTGTTTTTAGTGCCTTTACAAGTGCCTTGGAATTTTAATAAATATGTTTTGCCATGGTATCATCTTCTGTTTTCTTACACTTGGATTAGTTTTTCAGGAGTGCTTTTGCTGGCTTACTTGGATTCATTTGTTCACCATCTGTATCCTAGGTAACTCAGCTTTGGAACTCATTATCTGAAACAATCTGTTGCAAAACACAGAAATGGATATTCAGACTTTCTTGAATGGATAAGGGAATGCCAGGTTGGTGGGGTGGGGCAGTTTCCTTAAAAACTCATTCTGCCTTATTTGACTGTCCTTTTCTTCTGGGGGGGTTCAGCATTCTTTTTGAAACCTCTCTGCTATTGCTTTTTAAATGTCTGCTTACCAGTATCCTGCTGTGACTGTTTATTTTGTTTCCTCCAAACCTGGATGAGGGAGCAGAAAATCCATTGGAAAATTTGAAGAAGGGCAGCTGAAAAATCTGGCATTCCATAACCTTACCTCTCTCATCACTTCTTTTTGATAACCTTTGCTGTCGAAGGACAAAAAAATTAAATCTTTGTCCAAAGTAATACTCAAAATCTCATTTTTTACATCTCCTGAGAGGTTCTGAGAATGCATCCGGGCAAACACCCTAAACATAGTAGCAGTGGCAAAAACCCTGGAAGCAGCAACAAAGTAAGAAACACTTTAAACAGTGAGGACTGACCAGAGGAATCAAATAAACTAAACCACATAAAGCAGATTTTTCCTCACAAAAGAAAACTGCAGCCAAAACATTCCTTGTGCTTTCACAATTAGTCAAAATAAACTTTAACATATGAGCCTGACAATTCAAAATACTAAAAATTAAAGTTGCAGAAACATACACTTTTCCCAAAGTTATCAATAGCTTTACCATCCTGACAGAAGGAGAAGGATTAGAATTAACAACATGTTTGGCAGCAGACAGATTAACTAAAACTACAACTGCTGGGTCAGGTCTGGGATTAGTGTATAAAAACGTGAGACTTCCAAGATGGATGCACATTGAGTAACAGCTTATTCCTAGGTCCCCCAGTGTGAATACAGAAACTCAGCAGAGAAGGCCAGCAGACTAGTGTTTATGGGTAAATTTCAGTAACTGGCTAGTAACAACACAGCCAGGCTGCCAGGAATACAGAAATATAGAAGACCAATGGTTACCACCTATCCCTATTTGCAAGGAACAGTCCCATTTTGGACAGTTGTGTCCTGCAAAAAAAAAAAAAAAAAAAAAAAAAAGGCAAATGTCCTGAGATTTTAAGACAAAATATATTTCTTCAGTTTTCTTTAATAGTTGCATAAAACAGTTATTTTGTATCTGGAACACATAAATATTATACGAAATAGCATAAACAACTCAAATGCTACAAAAATAAGCTTTTATTTTAGCAAAAAGTGAAGTTCTCTCCTTTTCACTGGCCACGAGTATGTTCTGTCCTGTAAACCATCACATTTCTAAAAAATGTCCCACTTATCTGAAAAGGTGGTAACCCTTATGATGACCTGGAAAAAAATCAGCTACAAAATGTGAGGCTGAAACACTGACTGGGGAAAGTTCTGTAGTTGTTCAGCAAAAAGCAATGCAAACTTCAGACATGACTTCCAATAACCTACAGAAAAATATAAGACAACTGCATACACACCTGGTTAAAATAAACAAAACACTGATGGAGTATATCAACACAAACAACAAAAGGCTGGTAAAATGGAAGAAGCTTTAAACAGATATTCAGATGAGAGGATAATGCTGCAAAAATCAGACATCAAAAAGAAGAACAGGCTGGCTGAATATGAAACTGTTCAGGGAGATATGTTTCAAAAAAGTAAAATAATTAGAGGACAGAGCACACAGGGAAAACCTGCAATTTTCAGCTATACCAGAGAAGCTGGAAAGAACAGATTGCATTAATATTACAAAAGCACAAATAAGCAACTGGACTGGTATTCCACAGTAGGAGTTGTCAGTTGAAAGGGCACATTGTGTGTATGCTCCAAACCTGGCTATAAGAAAGCAACCAAGACTTTTAACAGTAAAGATGCAATCTACCAGCAGAAGGAGTTCATTCTGACAAAACAGTGGCAGAAGGACTAAGTACTAAAAGTGGGAGACAGCAGAGTATTTGTGGAGAATGATTACTTATTGTACACCAGACAGAAGAGAAGCAAATTTATTCCATTATTTGGGGAATGTTGAGATGCAGATGTGAGATTCAAACTGTTGTACACAACTGTCTTCAAAGTATTCTTCCCTGGAGGGACAAAATCATTTTATGATGAAGTACATGCTAAGGAGGGAATACAAAAGTTTGTCCAAGAAAAAGTAAGCTTGTTCTTCTGGTAATAAAGACTTTGCTCATCCCTCTCTATCATAGATGACAAGCAGGCAGGGTACTTTGCTTAGATGCTTTAACACATAGAAACACATCAGGATGGATCAATACATATTCTGATAACATCTGAGCTTTTCTTATGAGCTACCACCATGGAAGATACCGCATTCACTTGGTTCTGCAACTGGACAAATCACACCTTGGCACACAGTTTTATTTAGCTCTGCTTTGACTCTTTCCTGCATAGCTATTGTAATTTTTCATGCTGGCCCGATAACTGGACTGACATCAGGGTCTAACTTCATGAAGTACACAACTGGAAGCTTATCTAATTTGTCTTCAAAGAGATCAGCATAGACAGAAAAAGTGTATTGGACGAAATCAGAGTAGTGGTCATTCAAGCTAACTTGGTGGACTTCCTTATTAAATTAAAGCAGTCTCATTTTCAGACTGTCTCTGAGCCCTAATAATGACTGGACATACCTCGACCACATATAATGAATTTTTGGAGTTCAGGGAACTGCAATGGCAGCTTAAACTAAATGCAGTTACCCTTCCTGGACTGAAGGACCAATGCTCCATCCAGAGTGTGTTAAAACTAAAAGCCAGTTCTGAATATTAAACCATTGCAATTTCTTATGTGGTAACATACAACATATTTTAGAAAGAAATGTTTCTTGTTGAACACATTTCTTAATTTTTAGCATGGTATTTTGCAAAAAAACATAGAGAAAAGCAAAAAAAATTATATTTGTTTATATGTTATGTAGTTTTAACTTCTTGTACAGATAATTTCATGCAGGGTTTTACTGTACTATATCTTTAAATGTGGAATGAAAGTTTGTAGTTGTCCAATCAGGTGTTTTTGAATGGTATATAAGGTGGCTGTTCAAATTATGTTTTATTCTGATGAAGTCTTTTGCATTGTCAAGATGAAAACGCTAAATTATTTTTATTTTTATTTATTTTACATTTGTTGACCGGGCTGGTCTGGCTGGATACAAGTCCATTTTCATTAGAGGCCCGAGGAGAAAAGCTCCACTATCTACTGGTACATGCATAACAAAAAAAAAAAAAAATACAATAAGATATGGCTTGTTGGAATTTAAGAACAAATGTATGAAAGATATACAGAGTAATGAGATAAATTTCTGAAAAGTGAAAAAAGTACAAATTCTAGATTCCAACAGTTTTACAGAAAATATATAATACATTAAAAATTCTAAAAGTAGTAAATCAGAGTAGAAGCCAACAATTTACAGAGAATGTGTAAAACTTTAAAAATTCTAAAAGTAGTAAATCAGAGTAGGAGTTAGGGTAGAGAGGAAAAGAGTAGAGGAGTAGAAAGAGTGAGAAAAGTGAATAAAAATTAGTCAGGTGTACTGCAGGAACAAAGCCAGTGGTTTTGGAAGTACAGTTTAATTTTCTGTTTGAAAAGAGGCAAAGATGTAGTTAGAGTTATGTCACTAGGTAGAAGATTCCAATTTTTACCTACTGTATTAGTGAAAAGACAGTCACCTGCAAAGTTATTGGACTTAATTGATCTGGCCATGATTTTATGGGAGGAGCGAAGGGAGTTGAGATTATTGTAAGGGATTATCAGTTGAGAGAGAATAGGGGTCTTGTCAGGTTGATATAGTACACTATGGGCAGTAGAGAGTTGAGGAATAAGCAGGTAGTTTTGGAGTTCAAGCCAGCCTAGTAGTTTTAAGTTGAGACAATGGTGGGTTCTGAAGGGGTTACCAGTGGCGAAGCGGGCAATATTGTTATAGCATGTTGTGAGTTTATTGAGATTGCTTTTCCTAAGGTTGGTATAAATAGTGGAGGCATATAGTAGAGTAGATAGAAGATGGGATTGGGCAATCTTGGCTCTAGTAGATGGTGTTAGAAAGGGTTTAATTCGATATAGGGATCCCATTTTTCTGTTAACTAACTTGATGGTATTGTTAATGTGCTGATCGAAAGAGAGTTTATTGTCGATGGTAATTCCTAGCAATTTTGTTGTCGAATCAGGTGAGATGATGGTGTCATTGTCTGAGGAGATGGAGAAGTCAAGTGGGGGGGTCCGAGTAGTGGGTGTAAAAAGGAGAAGTTTAGTTTTTTTGGCATTGAGTAGGAGGAACCATTGGGAGAACCATGTTTCAACTGTCCTGAATATATTTTGGGTAAGTGAGATCAGTTCTGTAGTGGATGGAGCAGTGCAAATAAGGGTCGAATCGTCTGCATATTGAATACAGGTTGCTTGTGGGATTGCAGAATGAAGATCATTAATGAAGAGGGAGAAAAGAAGTGGACCAAGAATGGAGCCCTGAGGAACTCCGATGGAAATAGGCAAAAGGGAAGAGATATGGTTTTCCCATATAACTGCTTGTTGTCTGTTGCTAAGATATGATCTAAACCATTTCATGGCTAGGTTATCAAATGAGAGAGATTCAAGAATGTTTGCTAAAAGAGAGTGGTTGACCATGTCGAATGCTTTTGAAAGATCAATGAAAAGAGCAGAAGAGAGAAGATTATTGTTGCGATTTTTGTTGATAGTTTCTATAAAGGAAAGAAGGGCAGTGGTGGTACTGTGATGAGGTCGAAAGCCATGCTGACAGTGTGCTATAATGTTGTGTAGAGAGAGATAGTGTACTAGTTGCTGCTGAATACATTTCTCCATGATTTTAGCTAAGGGTGAGAGGAGAGCAATTGGTCTAAAGTTGGAATAGTCAACAGAGTTACCACCTTTATGTAGTGGAATAATATGAGAGACTTTCCAGATGTATGGGATGGATCCTTCTAGGATAGTTCTGTTTATGAGTATGGTTATAGGATATGCAATTTCTTTGGCTGCTTTTTGGAGAAAAAGGGAAGGGAGCTTGTCAGCTGAAGGGGTACAAGGTTTTAGTTTGTGGATGAGTCTGTAGATGTAAGAAGTAGATATAGGATTTAGTGAGAAGTTGTAAGAAGAGTTAGCTGGTTTGTTTGGAGGGTAATAGTTGTTGGTGTTCATTTGTCTAGCTAGGGATTGAATAGTTTCGGTAAAGAAAGAGTTAAAAGCATTTGCTGTTAGGAGAGGGGTGTCTGGGTTGGCATTTAGTGGGGAAGGAGTTTTGGCTGTACCTGGGGAGAGTAGTTTATTTACTGATAACCAGAATTGTCTGGAATTATTAAGATGAGTTTGCTGTAGTTTACAATAGAATTTTTTTTTGTCGGATATTATTGATTTTTTAGTCAGATTTCTAAGCTGGCGGAAGTGAAGGAAATCTGGGCTGTTTCTGTGGATTCTCCATTTGTTCCATGCTTTATTTCTAGTGAGGATGAGTTTTTTAGTCTCTTTGGAAAGCCATGGGGCTGTTTTAGATTTCATTCTAATGGGACGCTCTGGAGCATGTCTATCAAGAATGGATAAGAAAGTAGTATTAAAAAATAGGACTGCTTCCTCAAGAGGAAGTGTTTTTAATGAATTCCAGTTACAATTGCTCAGTTCAGCTTGAAAAAGGTCTATATTAAAATGCTTGGTAGAGCAAACTTTTCTTATATTAGGGATGTTTACACTATCTGACTTTTCTCTAGTAATATAAGTTAGGGAGTGATCACTGACATCATCTGGCATGGTACCTACTTTATATATTTTGTTTACATTGTTTGTTAGAATCCAGTCTAATATACACTCTCTCTTACTGTGCTTATGGAATCTCGTAGTTGAGGTGATAGTTTGGGAGAAACCATGAAGGTTAATATGAGAGGAGGGATTTTCAGTATTAATAGTATTCCAGTCTATGTTAAAGTCGCCTAGGATTATGGTTTCTTGTGGGTAGGTGGTAGAAGCCCAGCTAAGGAAATCTTCTAGTATAGGAATATTGTTTCCTGGAGGTAGATACATACATATGATATGGAGGGCTTTTTTAGCATTTAGTTGGATTTTAGTTATAATGGCTTCTATTTTGCTATCCTGGTTTGGGCATGTTGGTAGAGTAGTGATGTTAAGTTGATTTTTGAAAAGGATAGCTACTCCACCACCTTTGCGTTTTGATCGGTCATGTCTTATTATATTATAGCCTTGGGGTATTATCTCAGAGTCTTTAGTGTTTGATTTTAGCCAAGTTTCTGAGAGGCATAGAATGTCAAAAGAGTGGGTGTCTAGGAGGGCATGAAGGTGGGGTATTTTATTGTTTATACTTTGAATGTTAAGGTGCCCTATGAGGTATTTGTTACTGTGATTAGAAAAGTAATGTTGAGGGGAGGGGTAAGCTGGGCCTGGGTTGGGGTGGATGTCACCATCTAGTAAGGTGGGATTGTCAAGCTTGGTTATGATGTTACTGTTTAGAAGGGTTAGAAGTTTATTCTTTTTATCTGAGGGTAGGATATAGGTGAGGTGAGACAGCCTGTGAAATTTAGGAAGATGATAGTTAGGGGTGTATTTATCATTGGAGTATGATGAGAAGGTGTATATTGTTGAGGTCTGTTTTTGTGGGAGGTTAGGGAGGATATTAAGTGAGTTTTCAAAGAAGGTAAAATGGTAAGTAGAGAATAGGGTGGTTAAGAGTAGGACTGATAGAGTAAGAAACGTTGGAAGGGAGGGAGTCATGTTGGACAGAAATAGAGAAAAAGAGAAAAAAGAGAGAGAGAAAGATATAGGTGTTGAGCTATTGTGGGGGAAGTATGCCTGTGAAGATGGTAGGGAGAATTACAGCATAGAGTAAGGTATGAAGGTATAAATTAAAATACCTTGGTGTGATTCCAGTTTCGTGGTTATTCTTTGTTATTTACTGGTTGGTGTCTTTCATTTGTATTCTCTTGATCACATAAAATAACAAGTCGTAGCTTCTCCCAGCAGAGTAACGGGAAAGCACTACTGAGACTTCAGTTTGAATTTCTTCACCTCCATAAGCAAAGCTTCACACTCCTTGCCAAATCAAGCCTTTCACCATAACACACGCTAGCAAATTTTTCAGCTGACATAACATTGCACTTGGAACCTGTGTCAACCTTGAGCTCCATAGGTTTGCCATTTATCCAAACAGTACAAAATACTTCATTCTTTGGCCTTAAATCTACTGCATCGACTGTTTCATGACGCACTGACACACCATCAACATAGAGAGTAGGGTTGCATCTCTCTAATTGATCAACTTGTTTCTTAAACTATTCCTTCTTAATAAAAGAATGTGATCCTTTTGATTTACAAAACCTTTTGAAATGATTCCATTTATTGCATTTGTGGCATTGCTGACCAAAACCTAAACATTTTTCCCTTTTAGATTCATGACTTCCACCACAATTATGACAGCTGGCCATGAAACTGAGCATTTTTCCCTTTTAGATTCATGACTTTCACCACAATTATGACAGCTGGCCATGAAACTGAGTTGGCATACACCCTCACCCTTATGCCTGTTTGCTGACTCACTCTTATGCTTCACTGAGACTGTGTGAACTCTGGAATTTGCTGGAAAGCTCTGGGGTTTTACCAGTGAGTGCTGCAGGGGTTACAGTTGTTGTCATGTGCTTGGGCCTGTTTCTTTTAACTACATTCTGCATACTATCAATATGAGCTTTATCATGGTGCCTTCTAGAGCTGTACTCATTTGTGAGCATATTTGTGTGCTTTTCCGTGAGCTCATATATCTGACTCAATGGCCTTATTCAAAGTTAAATTACTGTCACAAAGCAAAACCTTTCTCACAGCTTCATCTTTAATACCACAAACTAGTCTGTCCTTTATCAACTCATCTATTAAATCATCAAATCTGCACATTTTAACTTTGTTTCTCAAATCAGTTATATATGCTGCAACAGTTTCACCAGGCTTTTGATGCCTTGTATAAAATAACTGCCTTTCCATTATAACATTTGTCTGGGGTTACACATTTCTCTAACTTTATGTTTTAAGCACTCAGGGTCCTCCTTTGGCTCAGTCTGTACAGCAATATGATGGTTTTCCCCCTCTCCTGTATCGATAGCAGGTTCATACACAAATGAGCTCTCCCTTTCTATGGCTTCTGACCCAGCTAAATTAAGTAGAATAAATGTCTTTTATGGTCATCTTAATCAGAAAATGCAGCCTGTATAAAAATGTTGTACTCTTGCTCAATCACTCTCCAGCTCACAGCAATATTATGTCAAACACAAGTTGACTGGGTTTTCAAAATCAGTCTGCCATGCCCACAAAGTATGTGTTTGTGCATACACTGAAAATATGACCCTTGTAATTATGTATGAACAAACTGTTCTGTGAGCTTGTAATTACATTCAAATGCACAATAAACTCTTTGAAATACTGTAGTCTGCGAAATATGCTCTGAAATGGCTGTATTCTGCAAAATAAATTTACTGTAATATTGCACAAACATGCGAACACTTTATACACTTCTGATAACTTGGATATCTTTGATTAATATGAAAAAATATGTGTTTAGCAAAAATGCAGTTGTCTCCTCTTATTTTATTCATGTTAAGCAATTCACACTTTATTTCAAACATTTTCTGTAGTAATTTGAATATTTTATCAATATCTGACATATTTTATGTGAATATCATTTAGGATGTTCTGTATGCCTCGTTTCATATTTTGCGAATAAGAAATAGTGCTGAGCAAGTTTAATATCTGAAATTCATTTCTGACCTGTTTTGTGAAGTATGCATGTTGTAGAGATGATTCACTAGTTTATATTCCTCCAGTTCCAACCAAGTGCCCCCCTCGAACTTAAACTGAAAAATTTGTACTCCATCCTGGCTTCAAGTCCTTTTAGACATGCCACTTCTGACACCACATCACTCGTCCCTCTCTATCATAGATGACAAGCAGGTGGGGTATTTCGTTTAGATGCTTTAATACATAGGAAAAACATCAGCATGGATAGCAGCATCATAAAATATAAACAAATTGATTAACAGACAAACCTTACATACATACATACATGCTTATATCTCAACAGCTTACTACAAAATGTTAGCCAGTCTTGAATGTGCTCAGTATTTATACACTTGTGCAAGCCCTTGGATAGCTTCTTAAAGGTACATACACACACACTGATCTACAAAGACCACAGAAGGACTGTACCTGTGAAACCTTTTCAAATTCTTCAATCTAAAATGTTGAGAGAAGGAAGGGAGCATGAGAGTAAACTAGAAAAATTGAGAGTGCACTGGAAATGAAGCAGAGACTGGATTTCAGAGATGAACAATAATAAAACCAGTAACTTAATATCAGGTTACAATGCAATAATCATATTTGTGAAATATGACAGAACTAGAAAATCTGGACATATTGGACTTTTTCTGAATTTGTTGGACTTGTGGGGGACTCTAAAGCATATGCCCAACTTCATGTCATTAATGTTCGGAAAAGGGCTTGGTGAGGGGAAGAGAAGGGATAAAGTTAACTGTAAGTAAAGATTTTTTTCTTAAATAGTACCTGTTTTGTGGCATGTTGTTTTCTTTACATGCCTTAAAGTAAAAGTTTTTTTTTCAGTTAGCTGTACGTGTAAAGGGGAATGTAAACAGGTTCTGCTGTTCTTTTTATTTTCTTTCTCCCTTCTTCTCTCATTCTTGTTCAGTTTTAAGAAATGTAGGCACTGTAATGTAAAAAAAGGACCTGGTTAAAAAACATAATAAAAGAAAAATGAATGTGCTTTTTCTCATTCTTGCATGGGGAATAAGTGGATTAAAAACCTTTGATTTAGTAACAAGTTTTAAGTGCGAGCAAGTAAATGAAAAAGAACTTTGAATATATAAGGCTTTTTGTAGCAAATACGTGTATGCTCAGTAACAATTCTGCAGCTGGTCTTCATATTTCCATTTAAACAAACTGATAAAGAGAAACTGGCTGCCTATTTCTCATGTCTCCAATGGAAACAATCTGATAAAGAGAAAATGGCTACAGTCTGGTGGAGAATGATTGCCTGGGGAAAAAAAGAAAAGAGAAAGTGGCTAGGAGATAATGTTCTCTGAAAGCATTCAGGGGATTTTCCAAGGTATTTAGGTTTCTCTGAAAACATTCAGGGGCTTTCCCAGCTGGTAGAAGTATAAAGATAAAACAAAACCAATCAGCACTTAGTAGAAGTGCAAGCTGCACCATGCATCTTAGCATGGATAACCTTTCTTTTAGGTTAACTCAATTCTGTGAGTGTGGTTGTCAATTTGGGACTTTTGTTCCTATTAGGAGGGTAAAACATCAGCATTTAAAGGTGTAAATAGTTTTGTGTGTTAGTATTAAGTTAATAGGTTTTAGGGGGTATGGGAGGTGCTGTTTTTTTGAGGGCTTTCAATAAAATAAAAAGTTTTATAAGAGGTGATATAGGCTCAAATGGATATGATACAAAACAACTGTATAAAAGTTCAACCTGCCAAACAGTGTACGCATGTAACACAAAAGCTGGAACTAGACATTTAACAAAAAAGGTGTTATAAATATAAGGTGGGAATAATAATGTTTTAATACAATGATGCTTTCATTAATGTACTTAAATGTAAATGGCCTCACACAGAAATACAAACAAGAAAGAGTAGTGAGCTGTAGTAAAAAATGTAGAGTGCAAATAGCTATGTTACAGGAGTCACACACAAAGAATTGAACATGTGAATTTGATAAAGAAAGGTTTTCAGAAAGGTTATTCAGAGGAATACCTGTGAGAAAGAAAAAGAGGAGTACTTATATTAATTGCAAGAAGAGCACCAATAGTGATAAAAGAAGATAAAAAAGATAATAATGCCAGATTTATAGTGTTAAGGGACTACTGGCAAGGGAGGAAGACTACACTGGCATGTATTTACATTCCACCTAAAACTGCTTTAATGGAGCTTTAAGAAAATTCCGGGAGAAATAATCAGTTTTCAGCAAGGAATATTACTTATAGGTGGGGACTGGAATTTGATTTGCAGCAGTGAAGATGTGTCTGGCAGGCCCAGAAGGGAAAATATAACAAAGAAGGTTGTTTTTTGAAGAAATGTATGAAATATTTAGCATGGAAGATGTGAATTCAGTAATAGGAGTTCAGAGTAAATTTACATGTTATTCACCAAGATATAAAAACTGGGCTAGGATAGGCAGGATTTACATTTCATAGGAACATGTGCATTTAATTGAAGGTCTTGATACTCACAAAATAACTATTTCAGATCATGTGCCAATAATAGCCAAGATAAAAGCACTGGGTTATGAAATAAAAGTCAAACATTGGCTTTCCCACCTATCTGCTGAAAAGAGAGGAATTTAAGGAAAGGGTAATGGACATTATTCAGGAGCTGTTAGAGATTACAGAAATATCTTCTGAAAATATAGTTAGAAAGTGGGATAAAATTAAGGTGGAGTTTAAAAACAGGGTGGAAATAAAAGAAAGGGAGCTATGGTTAAGAAGTAACAAGAATTATTTAGAGGGACTGACAAATGTTAAAGTATTGCAGAATAGGGGGAAATCTCACAGAACAAGAAGAGGATCAACTGCACAATGCTAGGCAGAAAATAAGGGATAACCTTGATAACATGCACGAGCTTAGAGAAATTGCTGTTAAGCAACTGTTTTTTGATAATAACTCTAGAGCACAAAAACTTTTAAAACAAAAACTCAGGAAAGACAGTACAAAGGGCTGTCACCAAACTTAGGGAGCCTACAACAAGGAATGTAACAAGTGATCCTGTAGAGGTATTTTGGAAATTCTACAACAGTCTCTATAAAGCAGAGAAATATGAAAATCAAGAAAAGATACAAATGGAAATGTTTATGGAAGAATTAAATATGCCAAGGTTAGAGGTAGATGAGGCTCAATTACTAAGGGTTAGGACAGGAGGAGATGAGATAAAAATTGTGATGTATAACCAATCTACACGAACGTCTCCAGGAATTGATGGTATTCCTGTGGAAGTTTGGAAGCTAGAAGGAAAAAACATTGATAAAGATATGGAAGGTTTTGCTTAACAGTATCTTAAGAGGAGGAGACGTACCACTGTCCTAGAAGAAAGCAGTGGTAGCATTTTTTGCAGCTTTAAAAATAGTCATTTTCTCATAAAATTAGCTTAAACAACTAATAAGTAATGTGGAATGTTTTACCTTGAAGGGAACCTATCTGTCTAGCAATAGAACAGTGTAAGCCAACCATCAATCCTCAAAAGCCCACAGAGGAGCATTCTCTTCAGTGGTAGGAAAGGTCTGAAGGGCTTGGGACCCAAACTTATATTTTAGTAAGCTCAGCACAAGTTGCCTAATGGTTTGGGTGCATGAAAGATGCCCTGAAACTTTGGAAACTAGCCGGCTGTTATATTGTTTGTAGGACACAATCCATATAGGTTAGGTTACTGCAGCAGTGATCAATATGAAGAACATCAAACCCTTACCAATCCCTGTGAATTATTCCTTGCAAGATAGGAGCAATGCTTTTACAAAGCCAGGAGTCTTATAATTATGGTTTAAGATGTTAATAGTTCTAAATGATCCAACCTGCAGGGGCTCCATACCAGGTTTCATTATCAGTGCCAGTGTTGCCATTAGCCAACATTCAGGTATGTGATATATAAATACCCAGCTAACCAACCGTTGGAACACTACCACAAAAATGTACATCTACATGTGCTAAATTTTCACTGGGACCTCATCTGAACCAGGTGTCTTTCCTGTGTCCATGACCTGAGTGCACTTAGGACTTCCTCTTCAGTATATGGCCTTATAATTGATTGAGCTTATGCCTTTGTAACTGGAGGAAGTGGCAACCCACAGGCATGCCTTTGTTTCTTTTCTTACTATCTCTGGACTTCTTTCTTCTCTATATAATTTAGAATAGCACTCATGGTACAAATGAATTATCTTGTCTGGGTAGTTACTACCTTATGAGTACCAGGGCAGTAGATCCTAGTTACATTGCATTTTACAACCTGTTGCCCAAGCCTAAGCAGTAGAAAGTTTTGGTTAGGAATCATGGCAATGTACATCAGTCTAAACACCCTGCCTGCAAAATTAAGCTTATATTTATCCAAAGCCAATTTAGCTCTCTGATATTCCTCCTGTGCACATCTAACTCCTCTTATCAAGTCATCCTGTGCATTCTGCAAATTTAAATGAATTTTCCTCAGTTTGTCACTATATTTTCCATTCAGTATGAATTAATTTTTAAAAATAACTGTTACATTAACCTTGACTTCTTCCCAACAGTATAATATATATATATATATATATATATATATATATATATATATATATATATATATACGAAGATTAGCCCACCGCAACTACTTCACACTGCTGATCCCAGCTACGTCAAACTGATAAACATGCACTGCATGATCTGAAATGGCGATCAGGTGTCAAGTGATTGGGATAAGTATGATTATTGGGAGATAAAAATGCTATCTATTCCAGAAAATGACCTGTGCCTATACAAATAACAGGTACAACCTGGGCCATGACAGTTCAGCTATATAAATTAGGCTCATCAAAGTTACAGACTTTCTAGGGAACCTATTCATCATTTTTACCTACTGTGAGCATCTCTTGAGTTTTGACTACCTCGTCATTGTTTAAAGTGAGTGGCAACATCTCTGTGAGAAGTTGCTATTTCTGTTCTACTTCCCCCTCCCCACTTTAGCACCAGCTACACCACCTTTTGTTGTAGAACTATATATATATATATATATATATATATATATATATATATATATATATAAAATCAAATTAAACATGAATTATCATTCATAACAATTGTTCTTCTTCCAGTTCTAGTCATTTTGTTTCTTAATCCTTCTTGCTGCATCTTTATCTTGGGTCATGAAACTTCTCACAGATACTTTCAAAATTAGCATATAACTAGAGAAGGAAAGGCTATAGAGGAGGTTGCGATCAAGAAGCCATTTGGACATCAGGCTAGAAACTGCTTTCCCTATCAAGCACTGACATCAAGGGTACAGGCAAAGAGAAAGCGATAGTAGAATCCGAACTGAGACCTGATCTGGCAGAGTTTTTAGCTGAATCTAGAAAATAATCTGCTGTTAAAAAAGGGATAATTAGTAAGGAATATAAAATACTGCACAATAACTATAAGAATCAATATTAGATAAGCGACCATTCCGATGTTCGAATCATAGATGGTCGACATCATATGATCGAACGTCGGAAAAGTCGAAGGTGAAATCAACAGCTTTTCATGCGCAGAATGGGACATTTTTCCTTTCTGCACTGGTGTGTGTTCTCAGTGTTGGTATATTTAAGTAGGGGGGTGGTGGATGGAGGGGTGGCTTGCCCCCCTACTCAGAGCGATAAGGGAAGTTTTTTTTTTTAATTTTATTTTATTATATAGTCGATGTTTTGAAGTTTGCTCATATGAGTTTGCTCATGTGAGGTTCAAAGTTTTGAAACTTCAACTATATAATATAGACCCAAGAATCAATAAGGTTATAAAAAATTGGGAAGAGAGACTGAAAATTCAATTTACAAGGGAACAATGGGAAGACATATGTATAGTTCCAAAGTATGTAACAAATTCCAGAAGGTTTAGGACTTTTACTTGGAAATGTTTGCATAACTATTTTTATATCCCAGGCAGAGTTTAAAGAAATTTTCTTCAAGTAGACAGCAAAATATTGGAGGTGTGATGGGGAAAAAAGATGTAACTGGGAACAAACATTTTGGGAGTGTAATGAGTTGTCTGATTTAAAAAATTCCATACAGAGTACTCTCTCAGAAATATTGGGTGAGCAAATGGCTATAATCAAGCACATGATTATTTTGAGCTGGGACACAGGATCTTAACTGCCTATACATAAAAAGGCCTCATTACGTTTAATTCTGTTAGCTGCCAAAAAAGCAATTGCTACAATATGTAAATCAAAGTTTAAAACAACTGCATTTGAAGTGCCAAATATAATAAAAGAACTGGAAGAGGGATCTTTGGAAAAGGGAAGGAGCAGATTACATAGAAATAAATGGAAATTGTGGGAACAACACCTTCAGAGTGTAGCAGACTCCCTCTTATCCAGCCATCAAATTTCTATAGTACTGTTGGCAAAAGACAACAGAGATGAACAACACTTCCTCCTCCTCTTGACTAAATAATGACAGACATTTCAGTTTTAGACTTCATATTCATTAGAAAAATGCATGCTAACACAAGTCCTGTTATTCTAGCTGATTTATAACCTATAAATATTGTTTTGTATGCTTTTTCGGATTAAAAAGCCATTTGTTTATCCAGCCTAAGGTCTGTTCTCAGTGAGACCGGATAAGAAGGAGTCTAATGTAATTAATGTTCAGGAGGAAGAGGAGGGAAGACAAGAATTGAGCAAATTACATAATGTTGGACTGATGATATCTATAAAGAAAGAAAGGATATATGGTGTATAATGTATACAAAACTGAAAAATGTTAATGTTTGAATCTTTTCTGTTAATGTACGTTTGCCTATGTCTTAAGTTATAATTTAATATAGGTGTTTAAAAAAAGAGATACTTTCAAAATAACCATTTCAAGAGGGCTATTTAGTAGTCCCCTCAATGATATGAACATTTTCTCTAGCAAAGCTCTTGTTTTATTCTGGGATTTAAAATATGTTTCTAGAACATCTTATCTATTTTACAGTATGTTTCTAGAACATTTCATCTGTTTTTTTTTTTCGGGGGGGGGGGCATATTCATGGTTGTACTGTATGGGATACAGCTAGCCACAGAAATGAGGGAGGCTCAACCTGCTCCCAAGATCCTGTAGCAATGAATAAACATAGATTGTCTTTCCTTTCCTTGACAGATCTAGACTACCACAGCATCTCAGCAACAATTTTATCTGGTTGTGTGTAGCATTTTTTTTTCTCAGTAATGCTTGTAATGCACAACCTCTGGATAAGCTTCCATTTCAACTATTTTAGGTCCACATTCTAGATTTAATAAACTATTGCACTAGTCTCTTTATTAACAAAGTATTTTTTCTGTATGTTTTTTGCCTCTGCACATGCTGACTTTCAGTCTGCCTCCTATTAGCTGCCCCCTTTCATTCTGTCTTGATGACAATTAAATGCAGATTTGAGTGACAACCAGCTGGAGACAACAATGAAACAGATACATGTAAATGCTGTCTTACCTTGGCCACCCACAAACCATCAGCATTCCATGCAGCCAATTGCCCACCATTTGACTAACCACTTCCATGTCACAGGTCAGCCCTAGGAGAAGCCTGAGATCCACAGAAGGGTCTGATATCATCACTGAACCTCCCTACAGCCTCAGAGACAACTGATTGAGTGGCTCAAAACTTCCCCTACCACTGATGATCCCAGGGCATACTAATGGGTCCATAAGGAACCCCTCATTACTATGTACAGTTAGGTATTTGTATTCTCATTGGTCTACTGAGTGGATGCTCCAAAGAGGAAACAAACTCTGCCCTAATGGCATATAACTATAGGGAAGTACAGGTGGAGGAACAAGCCTTTATTCTACGATTTGCAGCTTCTCTTGTACCACTGCAATCCAGCTGATACTCACTCTTAATCTCTGCCGAAGCAATGGTGTTTCAATGGGTTGGTGAATACATTGCTAGAATGATGGCCATCTCTACCTGAGCATGAGCTGTCTCCTCTTTCTCTCCTCATTCCACTCAGTACCTGCAGAGGAATGTTCTGAATGCCTCCAATTAGACTATCACTGTTTTGGATCTCTCATGCTGTCCTATTCATAGCCTCTTACCAGTTTTGCATGCTTACTCTTTTGTCTGCTTTACTTATGCACGACTTTTTCACTGCTTCTGTTTCCTTAGTGTTTGCAGTCTGCTAGACTGCTGTAGGAAGTGTTTTTTATTCTTGAATGGATTTTTTTTTTTTACTGATGAAAAAACAGACCCCTAGCAACTTCTGGTAGAAGATGGCAGGTTGTGAGTATAGGTAGACAGACTATGGGTAACATTTTTTTGTTTTCAATTTTTTTCTGTCTCTATGATTAAAGCATCGTTATGCCTAAAGAAAAAATAGGCATTTTATGATCAAAATGTGTGCTTATAATAAAAGGTGTGGCTAAAAGTGGCTGCATCCCAAGAGGAATGATTTTTCTTCTATCATCCATCCATGCACCCCATCCATTTTCAGAACTTTCTTCATCCAGTTCTTGTTTAATTGTATCTTTACTTCAATAATAAATTAATCACTCGACATACAAAATGACAATACACATTTTCTTCAAAGTATTAAATCGTACTACTGCTCCACTGGTATTTAATCAAGAAAAGTTTTCAATAATTTTTTTGCAGATTTTCAAAACAACAGAGAACTGAACTATCATATACAGTGTTATTGCAAATAAACAGATAGGTGAAATATCCAACGGTTAGGAAATTACACCTAGGGGTATAGAAGGATAAGCAGTAAATAGCCAAATAGACTACTTAATACTCCTCTTCAGACAAGTATGACCCATTAACTACCCTGTATGAAGTGAAAAAAAAAAACAGAACAATTCCCACGTCTTGTGGGGAGGGGGGTGTGGAAAGCAGAAAACTTACTTTTCCTTAATGCAAAATAACTACAAGGTTTAGCATTCATTAACAGAGATAGCAAATCCACCATCAAAATCTCATGCAATTCCACCACCTTTCCGACACACCAATATTTTCTCGTGTCCTTTCTTGATTACCCTCAATGCTGTATGAATTACCACTGACTGCATGATCTCTGATAGGCAGAAGGCAAATATGAAAAGCAGGAAACAAAAAGAATGAGACAGATCAACAATGTATAAACAAGCAACCAAACATCTAAAATATCAGTTAACAGTAACTTCACTTTGTTCACAGTGTTTATAGTCATCTGTGGTGGAAGACATCAGTAGCTCACTGCTGACCTGACTGCTGAAAAATGTAAATATAACTGTGATATGTCAGTATAATCCCAAATGTCTGTATATAGTGCCAAGATAGATAGATAGACAGATATTAGTAAATGGATATTAGTAAATGCAGCACCTTGTGTCAAAATTTCTTGCATGGTGGATTTATTTTCAGAACTGTACCACTTAATATTGGACTACCTGTCATGCCTTCTTTGTATGCAAATGTTAAAGGGGCACTGCCTCGTTCCTGCAATTGCATTTCTGCTTCAGTCCGAAGATGAAGCGCGGTCAATCACTCATTTACTCTCCTCCCTTTTTTTGACATCAGTCATGACGCTCTTGCAGTTCCACCCACGCGTAAAGTTACGATAAAAAGGTGTGCAGAGGTCTCTTCCAGTCCTGTTTTTCTTCCATCTGGAAAAAACGACACATTGCTCGGGTTCCCAGCTTCACACAGTGCTAACTACAGCTTAGCAGGAGATTTTATCGTTGTTTCAGGTAACTGTTACTGTGTATAGTGATTTCTTCTGAAGTGTACTGCAAACTGCATTGACTGATTTCTTCTAATATTTTTGGTGACAGTATGTATCCATTACAGCCAAGTGACGTCTCCAGGCGTTTTTGCAGTTACACCCTACTGCTCCTCTAGGCGTCAAATATTGCCTGTTCATATTTGCATTAATAATTCCAAAACCATGTTACATACAAGGTATCGGAAAATTTTATCTTGAAGCATACATTATAGCAAACACAATTGTATTGATATATGACCTCTGTCAATGGGTATTTGTTAAAAATGTAAGGTGAGAACTTCAATTTTTAAATGCTGAAGCCACGCCCACTAGGAGTTAAAGGTACACACTCAAAAGAGCTCTACTGGAGGGAATGAGGCCCGCGGTGGTGGTGCTGCGGTAGCGTTGTCGCCTAACAGTAAGATGCTGTCCGGTTCGATTCTCAGCTAGAGCGTCTTCTGCGGGGAGACATGCGTGAATGGCGTACCTTCGTTGAAGGTTGTGTGTCAGGCCTGGAAAGCCGGTACGTAAAAATCTACTGCCAATCATTAGCGGACCGGAGTTCCGCTGTGGCGACCCCTAACCGGGAAAAGCCGATAGACACAAACAAACATGTATGAGCTAGTTCCGTTTCATACGAGAGAAAGTGGAGTTCCTGGGCTTGAGAGACTGCTAGTTATTTCCTGGCATTGTGAATCTTTGCGATTTATTAGTGTACTAGCAAGTTCCTTCCTGGGCTCGAGACTGCTGCTGTTGTTTGAATGCTATGTATGCAGTACTAGAGAAAGTGTGTAGTTCTGGGGCTCGAGACTGCTAGTTAGTTCCTTGCATTGCCGCAGCTTCATATTTGAATGTGTACCAGATCGCAGCTTCTTAGTTTAGCTTATATTTGATATTGCTGTTTCCTCTGCTCTGTTTGGTTCATTATTTGTATGCCTGTGTAGTTCGGCCACTTGTAATGCAGTTCATATTATATTTGAATGTGTACCAGATTGTTAGCAACTCGCAGCTTCTTTGTTTATATTATATTTGATACTGCTGTTTCCTCCGCTGCTCTGTCTGTGTGGTTTGGCCACTCGTATGCCTTAGTTTAGCAGCATCAAGTTATATTGTTGTTTCCTCCACTCTAAGGCTAAAATTAATTTTATAGCAGCTCGCAGTTTCTTTTAGTACTAAACAGATGTTAATTGCGGCTCAATTGCTGTTTTTTTATTTTGTAGCAGATCGCGTCCCTACCATGGCTACGTTATACTTGATATTGCTGTTTCTTTCATATTTGCAGCAGACCATGGTTCTATGGCTAGGTTATATTTGATATTGCTATTTTTTATTTTGTAGCAAATCACAGCTTCTTAGTACTACGCACATATAAATCAGGCCGGCTCTATTTAATACTGCTGTTTCTTATTTTGTAGCAGCCCGCAGCTTCAGCTTTTTAGTTTAGCTTAATTCCAATTATATTTGTTTCTTATCAGCATCAAGCACTCTTAGTTTAGCTTAATTCCAGCTCTATGGCTAGGTTACATACGATATTGTTGTTTGGAACATCAAGTTATATATTGCTTGTGTCTATGGATAGGTTATATATAATATTGCCATGCTTCGGAACATCACGTTATGTTATTGCTGGTCCACTGGTGTATTTGTTTCGTAACAGGTGAGAGAGAGAGTGTGTGTGTGTGTGTGTGTGTGTGTGTGTGTGTGTGTGTGTGTGTGTGTGTGTGTGTGTGTGTCTCGCCAGTCTAGGCAACCCTTTCCAGCCATTCAAAAGCACCATTGGTCTGTGACATTACAGAGATAGAGACAGTACAGGCAAAGTACAAATAGTGCAGCAGGAAGGGGAAAGCAGCACACAGCAGACACGTGATTAGCTGCAAAGGAACAACACTTAGAGTAGTAGCACTAGCCTGCAGACAGGATGAGCAGAAGAGCAAAATCAGGCTGTTTAAAAAAGTGAAGCCAGTGAACTGAAAGTGCTTCTAACTGCTGGAAAAGTAACAGGCATCAAGAAGTATAGTATGCCTGATACAGGGTACCGTATCATGGTGTAGGGTAATGGAACCAACTTTAAGGAATAACAGAAGAGCACAGGAAACTGTATAAAAGTACAGCACATCTCAGGAAAATAGTAGGTGAAAGAAGGGAAGAGCAAGGGGGCAAACCATGCACAAGAACACAGAAGGGACAAATATAGACTAAGGCAGAATACGAAAGGCAGATAGAACCTAACATGACAAGGGCTGTAAACTAAACAGAAAAAAAGGGGGCAACTAAAGGAAAAAGAAAACAGAAGAGATGTAAAAAAATTTAAATAAAATAAACCAGCCCAGGCAAGACAAAACAGTAGTGCAGACTGGAGGAAAGGATGAGAAGTGGGTAAGGGGCACAGCTTGCAGGATAAGTTTTGGCCTCAGGTGCTTTGAAGTTGAAGACAATGTGGGCTTTTGAGGAGAACTGTAGAGCTGTATGAAAGACTATGGGCACATAGATAGCATGCCTATACTGCTGAGGCTAGGTTTTTCAAGTAGCTTTATTTTTTTTTTAATTGGACTTGCAATTATATTGCACGAGCTGACATTGCACTCCACTGGGCTTCAGTTAAGCAGTATAGGGGTAAAGCCCCCTATAGTGGTGCATGGAGGAAATCCTTCAGGGCAAAAATCTTTTTCTGGTATTTTAGATTCTGTAAAATATTTTTTGTGTGTTTTTAGGCATATTCATGTTACGGTTCTTGATACAGGAAAAGTTAAGAACCGTAACTTTTTTTTGGATAACTTAGTGAAACATAGGGAAAGCAAGCAAGATATGGTAGTGGGCTGACTAGTCAGGCAAGAAGGGACAGAGGAAGACTGAGAAGGGAAGTACCGGAGGAGAGAAGAAAAGATGCACCTTTCAGAAGGCAGGATGAGGCAAGATAAAGGACAATAGACTGATAAAAGTGGTCAGTGAATAAAGTAATAGAAAAAAGGCCAAGTAAAAAGAGAAATTGGTTAGCAATGATATCTGACAGGTAAGCAGACTGAGTAGAAAGTGGTGGAAATGGCCATGAGATGAGTCTGAGAGTTGACAAGGAGCAGGTAGTTGAGGTAGATAGGCTAGTGTAAGTGTAAAGATGACAAGAAAAGGATGAACAGCAGTATCAGAGGTGGCCAGGTGGACGTGTCTGACATTACTGAAACTTATTTTGGTCCCTGATGGAATTCTGAATAAAATCCTCTGGTGTGTTTGTGTCATTAATGCCCCTGGTAGATATAATAGGTCACATTTTAAAAAAAATGGTTACCATTTACTACAGGGTCTGAGGCCATATTTTGGTTGTCTGTTCTTCAGTTTGCATTTGAAAGTTGGTATCCCACAATTCCATTGGAATGGTTGGAGTTGCATAATTATGTATGCAACATTTATGTTAATCAGTGTACAGATTTGTACCTATTTTCCATGGGTCTTTTCCAGATTTTTGATGTTTCTAGGTTGAGAGGTATGGGCACACTTGTCTTATGTGTGAGTACTTCTGGAATGTTTTCTGAACTGACCTCAGTAATGAATCCACATGTTTATGTGCATGTGGAGGAGTGTAGGTGCATGTTTGAGTTGGCTCTTGAAACTTTTAATTTAGAGTGTCAGGTGCCTTCTGTAGTGTTGAGTACTAGATTCGTATGCAGTTTAATGGGGAGGGCTTCTAAAGGAAATGTGAAGTATAAGCAGTGTTGTAAGAATTCACAATAATCTGCGTTGACTGTGTAACAGAAATGCTCGTAGCTGCAGTCTTGTTTACTGCTTTTCGTTGTCTTTTTATCCCAAAAATGTTGGAAGCACTGCATTCGTTAAGACATGTTTGTTGTACTAGCAGGTATAAAGTTAATTCACAAGAAATGCGTCTTTTAGGTGAATACCCATACGAGTGTAATTTCTATGCCCTTCCAGCAGTCTTATTGGTATTTATAGACATTTGTGATTTCGTCCAGGATACTAAGCGAAGTACTGTGTTTCTGTAGGGTTATCACCTGTCCCACTTTGCGAGGGACAGTCCCTCTTTGGGCAGTTCTGTCCTGCAGAAAAATTGTAAAAATCGCAAATGTCCTGAGATTTTAGGACGAAATTATTTCTTACAGTTTATGTAATAGTTGCATAAAACAGTGATTCTGTATCTGAAACACTTAAATATTATAAGAAACAGAATAAACAACTAAAACATTACAAGAATAAGCTTTTATCTAGGCAAAAAAGTGAAGTTCTGTTCTTCGTACTGGCCGGGGGTATGTTTCAACCTGAAATATCTGACGTTTGTACCCAAAATGTCCCACTTTAGGCATTTGAAAAGATGGCAGCCCTATGTGTCTGTGAACAGGTGTGGTTAATTGTTGGCATTGTGTAGAACAGAAGGATGAAAACTTTTCTTTAAAATAAGTGATAATGGAAGTGCAGCTTCTTCCTTATGGCTATATTAAAGTGCATACTGAAATATGAAACCACTATGTGGTTTGCTAATGATCTTTAGAATCTTTTTAACTTCTATAGCGGTAAGTATAAAACAGCTCTAGTCACTGAGTGTGTAATTCTGTTTTACTGTTGTGCTGAAAAGGTTATTTTTTTCAGTAAATATTCCCTGTTAATACTGAAGCCATGAGTGATGAATGAGATGACAACTGAAAGTCATTTATTGGTGGTATTTATTGTAATAAAAATGTACAGTTACTGTGTACAGTATATGCTTCAGACATTTTGTTTATGTAACAAAAAGAATAGTTTGTGTTAAACCACTGATAATTTAAATAAATTTGTATTCATAAAGGCCACTGTATGTGGCAAAAAGAATATTCTGCACAGCAACATTCACTAAGCCAAATTACTGTCTCTCATATTTGTGTTTTTTTTTCTATGCACTAGAAACATTATGTATATAAGCAAAATGAATACTGTAATGACACCGACTGTGTTAGGTTATTGACAGTGTTTATTTAAATATAGGTTTAATTTTTGTTTAGTGTGTCAGTTTTCAGTGTATTTAGAACTTTTTGTTACTTCACGGTTTATGTGCAGTAACGTGTATCCAGAGGACAGCATTGTGCACAATGGGCTGTTCGTAAATTTTGAGGTGCATATGTGTACATCTTGAGTTTTTTCAGTAACCTGGCACAGAACTTGCGCATTTTAAAATTAGATACATTGATTTTAAGTTGCTATTCATAGACACAAGTTTTGTGTGGCATGATTATTATTTTCATTATCTGACTAGTACACGAAAAATACTCTCATTTGTAACTCAGTCTTGTAAGAAACATTACAGTATTTTTACCAAAACATACACACTAATGATACAGAACTCTTCTTGGGCTCAGTCAGTAAACTGTTAAATCCAGGATAAGCTGTGCAGCCAAAAACAGAATTGTATCTTAGATAAGAGATTGAATACCCGCTGTATACAGACAATTCAGAAAATAACCAACCAGGTGGTTGTATAACCTCCTACAACATTTCTCTTTCCAACCACTTCTGACAGATACCAACAAAAAATCCCTCAAATTATCACATACTACAGCTGCCCCTGACAGTCTACCTGCTGAATATCTTCAAATAGCAGCCGAGGCTATTGCATATCCAGTTTCAGTTTTGATAAATAGGGAATGTTATTTTCAGATGTAGGTCTGTCTATGAAAAAATCATTCATTATTCCACTGCATAAGGGTGGCTTTACTATAGATCTTTCGTACTATAAGCTAGTTAGTTTTTTCACTTATAAAAATATTAGAAAAATCTATTTACACTCGGCTTTTCACCTGTCTAATAGAGAATCAGTTTCTTTTTTTTCAACCCAACACTTGTGTCCTCATCACAGCACAACTACTACTTTGCTGCATTTTGTCAATACTGGTAAGAATTACCCTATATTGAACATATGACCTCTGTTATTCATCCAGTTAGCGACCCTAGTAGTGATGTATGGGTTGCTACCCAGTTGTGTGTTGGTCAGTGATGACTGAGTCTAGGATAGTGTCACAAACGTTGGCTTACTCCAGCTTGGCTGACTGCAGCAAATTCATTTAGTCCAGCACCCTGCAGACTCTATCGAACAAGTCCACCAGGCTTACTGGGCATGATCGCCCTTTTGTGAATTCCAAACTGAGTAGGGACAATTGTTTGGAGATTACCTGTATCTTTGTTTAAAAGGCCCTTGAGGATTATTTACATGAACTTTCAGGTAAGGTTAGTCGGGTGAATGGGTCTGTTCTTTGCAGGGTCAGTGTAAGCACTATTTTGTTTGCCCTTCCCATAG
Source organism: Protopterus annectens (assembly GCF_019279795.1). Taxonomy (NCBI): domain Eukaryota; kingdom Metazoa; phylum Chordata; order Ceratodontiformes; family Protopteridae; genus Protopterus; species Protopterus annectens. The sequence continues at coordinate 1,394,164,217 of NC_056729.1, forward strand.
ATTGTCCTTTGAAAAGGCATTTATGACCTGCTCTTATAGATACAAGGTAGGGGACAGTTGGTAGGTATTTCATGAGGTATGTGTGACAGGCACATGGCAACAGGTAACCTTTCTCCACAAGCTCAAGACTGACTTTTATGCATACTGCAGTACATTTAAGTGTTTCAGTTAATGTCAACAGTTCATCATTTTCCATTACATCCATTCCACAGCTGTCATACAATTAGTGACACTGCTAAGGAGCAAGTTCATTACTCAGGTCTTGCATGTTAACCACTGAATCATTATCAGCACTATCAACTGCCTAATCTATCTCTGATCACATCCCTTGACTTAAAGTACTCTACTATGAGCATCTTTGTGACAATGCAATCCACAACAATGCTACTTCATATGTCTCATATCAGAATCCAACTGACAAACTCCTGTGCATGTGAAGAACAATGTAATCTCTAGTGGTCAGGTTAGAAAGGTATCTTAACATTGACACATGTCGATTCCTCTGCAGTTCTCAAAAGTGCTAGGTTTTGACGGTCAACCATGTGCACCAACAGCTTCAAGACAAATGGGAAGCGCAAGTCAGTAACACTGTCGGCTCAGAAAAGATTGAAAAAGATCTGGATGCGAAGCGTGGATGAATGCGTATTGCCATTGGCAGTCACTTTGATCGCTGGCTGGCTCTGAAGCAGCATCTGCAAGTAAAATCACACGAGGAAGTGGCTCTGTTCCTGCTGGATATATAAGGGTGCTGGACCGATTCAACATCGGCAATATTACTTATCTCACATGACATATTGAACTGTTTAGCTTTACTGTGTTGATGTTTGCTAGTGTCTGGAGACATTTTTATGAAGGCAACTTGTAACATGTGGTCCTATAACTTGTTACTAAGCAGGCCGTACTGATTATGATAGCAAACCCATGGCCTTATTATTGTGATAGTGATTAGTTTGAGTATTAAACAATCTTATGTCCAGCAAATTGTTGACTACAGATGTTTTTATCAAATGTAGTTTAAACAATTGCATAAAGTACATGCAAGTAATGCAATATAAGCAAATACCTACATTTGTTACAATGGACCATCACTAATAATTGTTGAATCCAGTCATCATTTCTCACATCACATGTTGTCAATGATGGCAGTTATACATTTGATCATGACAATTTCACCGTTACCATTTTAGTTTCATTTGAATGGGTTATTCATGTGCTTGTTCACATCTGGTAGTACAGTGCTGCACACTTACCATTACTGGAGATAACATGTTAGACCTTTTGCAACTGAACTCAGCCTAGAGTAACACACACCAATATTAACAGCCAGATTACACTTCAGACTAATCTAATTCGTCCATGTGAATAACAGATGTATTATGATCACTTTCAGCAAACATCCATATAGATCACACACAAGGCGAGAGTACATTGCAGCTATATGACCACATCTGGCACTGCCATCAGACAATTCTAATTCAATCATTGGAGCAAAGTTATCAGACAGAAGCTTTCCCTGTGTTAGAGGACCAAAATGTGTACAAGAAGTTAGACCAAACTAGTCGCAATATTTCACACGGAAAACAGGGTACAGTCAGTGTGTTCCCTGGCACTAGTGCACTTGTTGGTGCTAGACTCTATCAGCCAAGTTCTGATATTTGCAAAGGACTACACCATGTGCACACTACAACATCTTAAGTAAAGATTTATCACTACATTGTTCCTCTCAAACAACTGGGTTAGGCATGCCAATGTGCCACATAGGTAGCACATAGTGTTGACAAACTCGAAGCCGGCACAAAGTAGGCCGTAATAATGCATGCTTCGGCTGAATTATACTTGTATGAAAAAGAGTATATAAGTGATATCAAGTCGAGTCAATCGATTATATGATGCCACGCTATCAACTAACTTGATTGCAGGTATGACAACCAATGTTAGCAATCATCCAAGGATCCAGTGCAGTCATCATTGCCAGCCCTTCAGTCAACACCAATGTCGACCAAGGCTAATACATCTACTACATTGACAGCTCCAAGTATTTTTGGTGACAGCAGCAGGTAAACTTACTTGACCACTACTCACATGTCCAGTAGTGTGATAGCTTGGACAGTCTTCTGTGTGTCCATGACAGTGCCAGGTCAGCTTAGCAAATGCCTTGCTGCTTATCTTTGAATTTTGCAGGCACATGATAGAAAGTGAGGATGACAACATCTCCGATGTAGTTCCACTGGAAGACATTGTATGCAGCAGTGAAGTGCTACATTCTGATGGGTATGAGCTCCATTCCAGCACACCACTGACACACACAGCGACAACATCAACCAGGTTAGTAATTTGCATTACCGTTCTGAATGGCATCATCTAATTATTAAGTATGCAATACTGTACTGAATCCAGTTCTTTTCTTCGGCATGTAGCACACCAGATTTCCTCATTCATCAATGAACTACTCACCCAGAGGTATATACGATAAATGTGCATTCATCGACAGTTGATAATTCTCTTCAAAGGTATAATCTCTACTGATGGTGGATCATTTATGGACGTATCAGTCTAACTTTACATTGACCTAATTGTCTGTCACTTTGTCTCTCCCTTTCTGTTCTGACGTTTCGCAATGTCCTCTGTTATCACTTGCGATCAGCTCATTAAGAAACTGTTGGGATCCTGAAGCCAATTTACAAGATCGGGAAAGTGATATGGAATCTGTCATGCACAGCACAACACCAAAGCCTAGTACAGGACAAGGGTCAGCTATCGCATTACCACTGACTTTAGGTTATGAATATAGTGCAGAATCACTTTCAAATGAAATGATGCTTCTAGCGTACAAGAAAAATCTCCTTGAGCTAGCACACAAGTGCACGTTACACTGCTGTGATGTATGTCGAGAAAGTGTCTCACTCACATACAAAATGAAAGGATCAGCCATCATGCTATCCTGGGTTGGTACTACAAGCCTACCATATCGGACATGTTCTGTTTTAGTAGCTGACATGCTAAGTAACTTACCACAATGTCTTTCTTTAGGTCTGCTGCAATGGTCATCTAGCTTACTGGTGGTCAAGTCACCCAACAGTATGGCAGGGTCTTAATGTAGGGGACCTTATGTTAGCAGCAGCAATCTTCCTGACAGGAAACAATTATGGCAAGATTGCACTGCTGGCAAAGTGTCTTAGTTTGCCATTGCTCAACGAAACTACTTATTACCGTTTACAGCGAAGGTATGTGGTCCCAGTTGTACATGACTACTGGAATGACATGGTTGAACAGATGTTGTCGGCTCGTGAACAAATAAATGTGACACTTTTGGGTAAGTACAGCTGTAATTTCTTTTCTTATGTATGTGCAATGTATTTGTGCTACCTGTTTTAATTCCAGACTAATAGGAACTGCTGTGAATGTTGCTAGGTGATGGACGTATGGATAGTCCGGGCCACTGTGCACAGTACTGCACATATACATGCATGGATGAGAACACCAAAGAGATTTTGCTAGTGCAGGTGGTGGACAAGAGACAGACTGGCCTGAGTTCTCCAAAAATGGAGAAAATAGCCTTTGAAAAGTGCATGGACATTTTTCAAGAACACCATGTCAACATAGATGAGGTGGTCACCGATGCACATCCGCAGATTGCCAAATTGATGAGTAAGACTTATGTCTGTATGATCCTCAATATGTACATTCACTGTGACAACACAATGTTCACCACATTTCTTTCTTCACAGGGACCAGCTATGCATCAATCACACACTCCTTTGATATGTGGCATGGAGCGAAGAATCTGTGCAAAAGAATTAACAAGGTACATTTAATTACTGACTGCTGATGTTTGCAGGTTTAGTTCTAAAAAAAAGTTTTAGTTCCCATATTTCTACACACATGCATTAAACACTCATGTTTGTTTCACACAAAGGAGTGCATAATGCTGGCCAGTCCAGCTCTTTGCTATGAATACCTGTGTGTGCATAGAAAATGTGTCTTATCGTATGACTCCAAGCTACATACCTAGTTTTTTATTGGTGGGTGGATGCCAAGAAAAATGACTTCCTATATTATGGTTTCAGGCAAATGTCTTACCTTTGTGCGACTGCATATTAGTAATTAATTATAACAAATCTACTTAAACTGTAAGTTTAAGTACTTTAGCCTTTCCCTGTATTCACATGTTTGGGAACATATAGAGTGCATAAACACCTGCTAATTGGAGATAACATCATCATTTGCATGTTGCTTCTGCGTGATTTTATCAGGACAAGGTTTAGCAGAGGTTGAATGTTTTTTCTTTTTTTGGATGAACCTACAGGCGGGTCAACAGCGTGCCTGCAAAATTCTGTGCCAGTGGACCAAGCAAATGGTCAATCACTTCTGGTTTTGTTGTCAGCACTTCCACGATATGGAACAATTCATGGTTTGGAAATGCATAATGTTAATTAGTACATGAAATACTTTTTCTATTTATTAGCAACCACCACAGTTTATTCTTTCTGTTGTAACCACAGGTGCATTGGAATGGTGTGTTATACCATGTTGTAAATCGACATGAGTGGGTAATGGGAACAACTGGCGATCAACCGATGGCCCACTGTGAGCATGAGTCTCTGGGGCCAGACCGTACAGCTCCATGGTTGGAGCCTGAATGCCCCGCGCATGAAAAGTTAAGGGACATTATTCTGGATCCCAAATTTGTCGAAAAAGTAAAGCATTACATGAGCTACAGGTAGCCATTTGATTTAGGCATGTAAACTATTACACTAACGTGGATGTTGACATTAATACTATGACTTCTAACGTGATATTTCTTTTTTCCTTTGTGTAGAACAACAGCGGATTTGGAACAGTTCCACCAACTCATACTAAAGTATGCATCTAAATGACAGGCCTATACATTTCCAGCTTATCGTGCTCGTAATTGTTTAGCTGCCATAGACCACAACAAGCACCTTCATCACCCCTACCAGCGTAACAAGCATGGACGAATTGTGTAAGAACAAACTACAATCCATATTTGTGAACCATACTCATAGCAATGCTTTTGTAAAATTTGTTACACTCTATTCACCGGTGTGCAGAAGTTACAACACATTAGTTTTGTGTCAGGATGTCAGTAGGCAAGAGCTCGGTTTTCAGCTGCTTTGACTGAAAAACTGACTTCTGTATGCAATACCAGCGTTAGTCTAGTGGGTGATCCATTCCTCATTTGGACGAGAATATGTGTTATGCAAATCATTACCCTGAGAGAGGGTGTTATTTCATTGTCTTGGTATCTTAACACCACTATGCTTGTAATTGCAGGTATCGAAGAAAGTAAAACAAGAAAAGTGAGCGATGGACAGTTGTGCGTAAAAAAGTGGAGAAAGAGTACAGATACTTAGTAACATTGAAGAAACTGATTCTGCACCGCCGACTGACAGACACAGGTAGACTAAAAGGACCAGCTACACTTGCGCATGACGATCCAAGAAACATACAGACCACAATTGCTCCCTATGCACCGCCAAGTACAAGCGAGCTGGTAGCTGAGCACTCCTCCAGATTTCTACAGCAGTCATGGAATTTGGAAGAGACCATTTGGAAGAGACCTTTTAGGTGCCAGCAAAGCAGAAAAAAACACCTCACCGATCCTCTGTGATGCACATAGGCAATGGAATTTCCACAACTGAAAGTTATGTATATCTTATTTTCTTCTAATAATTGGTCAGTCATTCCACCTGTCATTGTCAACTTAGTATTGCATGAATCTGTGTAAGTCTGTTTCTTGACACTCACTTAGTGAATCATCACTTGTGACATACACCATTTTATATCTACATGACAATAGCAGTCTACTGCAAGTTAACATTAATAACCTTTTTCCTTCCTCTATTGCCATGTACCGCATAACTGTAAGCAACATAATTTGCATTACTCTATTTCATTTTTGATTTTAATTTCTGTATTTCTGTTTGTTGGAAGGAACAGAGCATCCACTACCAGCCTAGTAACCTCTCGTACAACTGCTATGATTCTGGTCCTTAGTCCGTCCACTGTTTTTTATTCAGCATATTCAGTGTAGACGCATATTTCCTTTGAAAGACTGTTTCTCAGTGTTCATATAATTTTTTCCTTAATATAACCTTTGTTTTTGCTTTTAAGCAGGCATCAGCAGACTACACATGGTATACTGGCTTTTAGGTATTAGTAGTGTTACAGCAAGATTCTGGATCTTAATGTAGCCCGTGACAACATCTGTTAACCATGTGTCTGTGCAGGTAAGGTGTGGATCTAGGTGATATCAGTTTGAATAGTTCCAGAGACATGTCATGGGGAACTTGACCTATGATACATTGCTAAAACAGGTTGTTTTATGTTGTTTCCTGGTGCTGATTACTTTATATGATTCGAGTTGGTTTCACAGCCGAATACGTTGTGTTCGAATACTGTTGTCACATTGTTTATCCATCCAGGAATGCATAGTGATGCCATTACGTTTAAACTGTGAAATGTGTTGTATACATATGCCAAATACACCTGTAATGCTGACACTTTGTACTTCAATGATGTCAATACTCTGCCATGCTTTATTCATAATTATACCATGACCCCCCCAAAACGTGCACGCTGATTGGCCAGCGTGCACATTGTAAATCGAGTTATACTAATGGAAAAAGGTCCGGTCGCTCGGACTGTTTTCCATTAGTATAACTCTACTTTTAAAACACTGTCTTGCTATGTTAAATGGGTTTAACATAGTGAGACAGCTTTAAAATAAGCAACAGAGATCTCCGTTGCTTATTTTAAAGCTGTCTCGCTATGCTAAACCCATTTAACATAGCGAGACAGGTTTTTAAAAAAAAGCAACGGAGAAAGCAAGATCTCCGTTGCTTATATTACTGTTTCGCTATGTTAAATGGGTTTAACATAGCAAGACAGTTTTAAAATAAGCAGCGGACATCTCCGTTGCTTATTTTAAAGCTGTCTCGCTATGTTAAACCCATTTAACATAGCGAGGCAGTGTTTAAAAAAAAAGCAACGGAGATCTTGCTTTCTCCGTTGCTTTTACAACTCTGATGTACTGCGCAGGCGCGCAGTACATCAGAACTACCCGGATGCCAGACATCTGCGGAAGGGCAGTAAACAGGCATTATACTATGCCATTATTTAAGAAAAGTAATAGTTTCTTTTCTTAAATAATGTCATGGTATAATAGCAATAACCCACTTCTGGGTGTGGGTAATGCTGTATTTACCCATGGTTGGCTTTGTTTGGTCCTCGGGCTTAGCCCTGGACCAAACCACGCCAACCATGGGTAAATCCAGCATTACCCACACCCAGGCATGGGTTATTGCTATATTCTGTTCTTGCTACTATTTAGAATGCTATTACATTGGCGTCGCACAGTGAATGCACTCTAATTTGGGTCAAAGGTTCTACTTTGTTGGAGTACTCCCTTACAGTAATCTCACTGGAGACTACTTAAAATTAAATTTTGACATTCAAATCTGCTGCTATACTACCTTCAAAACTGTATTACTGGAATGCATGAATGAGTTAAACAACTGAAATTCCATTGTATACTCCTTTCTTGAAATGCTACTGACATTAACGCACTCTGTGAGGTAACTGGTTGTTCCATTAAAAGCGCCTGGTAAACAGTTGCAGTACAGCAATAGTAAAAGTTAGCATCTGTATTTGCCTTAATCGCACTGTAATGGAGTTGCACTTTGTCACAATGTATGCCTGGTTACTGCAGTTTGGTTGACAAGTGAGTGTGGTATGTCTGTGATTAACAGATTGATAAGCTTGTCCAATGAAAGTCAGGTTATCCAGTCAACCGGTGTACAGAGGGTTTAACGATTTACAAGCAGTGCTGTGCTATTAACATGTAGTATTATTGTGCTTCTCACCCATTTTACATTTTTTAGTCTACACAGGCATGGCAAATAGGAACACTATGAACGCACCGTCTCAGACCCAGGCCACTCGTGGGGATACACTGCAAGGAGGAAGAACTAGAAATTCACGTCGACGAAGATGTCTAGACAACGAAACTGAAAGAATGAGTAGTGACAGACAACACTTAGCTGCTGTCATGAACCACGAAGGAGAGACAGATTACCTCAGTTTACAGGTAAAATAGTAAAAAAAGGGAGACATTGACATTAGATTATAGTACAATTGGTTACTGATTGTGTTGCATAAAAGCTGGTCATGTCTGAAGTTGGTCATATCAAGTCCACCTTCAGTCACATCCATTAATAACTAATACCAAACTCAGGTAAGTCATATATGAAGACCAATAAACTGTCCTCGACTGCAATGAAAAAAATTGGGTGCTGAGGTGCTTCTTTCCTGACATTCAAATGAAGTTGGTCTGTGTGTGTGTGTGTGTGTGTGTGTGTGTGTGTGTGTGTGTGTGTGTGTGTGTGTGTGTGGCTCTGTTATCAAAGATTTCTTATGACATGCTCTGGAGTGTGACATGCATTCACTGCATCCTCAGACCTGAGGCAACTTATTCATTGCCGACAACTACACTGTTATCTTGATGCATGGTCTGTACTTTGCTAAGTTGTGTGACAAAGATAATGCAGATAGCATTTGTGTGGTGTTGTAATCTCAGATCAGAATATTACATGTCGGTGTCTGCTCCTAGCAGTTTAATTTGCTAGTGCAGTATTCCGAGCATAATCTATACAAAATATGTTGCGAGTACTGCCTTACATTCATTTAACTGGTAGATTTTAAATTAATCTGTTTTAATGTTTATTTACAGATCATTGTTAACAGTCTTTCACAAGACCAAATGCGTCTTCTCTTCACCTTGACAGCAGAAAGGACTCCAGCAATGCTACGGGAGATTCTGGTGGAGCAACACATGTGCAATGGAGGAAATACACAGCAGACAGTACAAATCCCTCCCCCATGGTGTGTGTGCCGCTGCTGCAGAGACATGCCCACTTCGATTGAATGAGTTTGCTATGGGAATGGACCACATAACTGTTTGTCACATATTCCTATAAGTACAAGTTTACAATAAAACTTTGTGGTAGAAATACCAAGATTCAAACAAAGTTTAATTACAGTATGTTACAGCAGCAATGGGTTATATTTCATACACAATGCATACAGACTCCAAGATGTAATCAACAGGCTGGGCATGATAACTAACATAGCTCGATGAAACAGCATCTTCAATACTATAGCAGTAACCTTGTGCGTTTCCACATGCACTACAGCATTTTTAAATGAGTTGTGTAACTTAGTGTCTGGCAATCTTTTGCACCTTTTGTCAATTAACTGTAATGGGACATTATGTAATCAACATTTTTCTATTTGTGTCTCAGGATATGAATGTAGTAGTACTTCATCAGACTGTACTTGCTGTCGCTGACACATATAGAAGAGCAATCTTTGGGATACCGGTGGACGCAGATGAAAACCGTCGGTGTCGGCACTCTGCATATCGACAATTTACTGTGTGGCGTTATGGAAGACTAGGAAGCAGAGTGCGACGAGTGATACAAAGTTGTTGTGTCTGGCGCATTCGTGAACGTTACCCAGATGCATTAGGCCAGTATACAGGATTTGTGCCATATAGGAGGAATGTGTATGACTAAGAAAATGTATGGAATGTATGAAACTGTTTTTTTCACCTGTATGATTTCAAAATGTGGTTTATTAATAAATACAGTTGTCATAAACATCCTAAATTGTGTGTATTTGGAAGTGTTATTTAAATGCACCACCAGTGAGTAGCTCACAAATGGCAACTGTGTAATGAAGCTAGTGACTGCTCGGATTGTAATGGTTGAAATAAAATTAGTAATGTAATGATGAGACAGTGGTTGTGGAGAGATTAATCAATGTCCTATCAAAGCTAGTGACATTGAACTGTCTGTGAAGGCAACAACTGGTGGTATTAGGTGATCATACTGACAATGGTGTTGATGTAGGGCACAGTTATGCTACTGATACATAGTGCAGTATAGCCATTTAATTATGTCTATACATTTGCAAATGCAAGGGACATAAATTGAAAATGAACTGTTAGCACATAACACAACGTTTCATACTAGTGCTTGACCTACAGCTGATTATCTCCACACACGTGATAAAGAATTAAAGAATAAGTGATATCATTTAATTTGTCCATTAGCGTAGTAGTACACTGCACTTCTCACACAATTGTTGTATGTCATACATTTAAAACAGCTAAGTAAGGTACAGTGTGCAGCTCAACCACATGGCGTGGTAGTACAATGACTGTCATGAACTGCATCTCCTTTGATGCAGATTGTACTCCAATAAGATTAGATCAGTGTAGCTAGGGATCATGGGCTACGGTGTTTGTTATAAGTGATGGCAACCTTACTGATTCACAAGGTAGAAAATGCAAGTGTGCATTTTTGTGCGTCGATCAATTCAGTGTGCATATTTATTTAATTTACATGTTTTGACCGGGGTAGTCCGGCTGGATATATGTCCATTTTCAGTAAAGGCCCAAGGAGAAAAGCTCCACATCAAAATGTTTACAAAGACAATGGTTTTTACAAAGACATTGGTACATTACAAAGCTTAGGCAAACATTACATGTCATAGCATTTAGCATTTGAATATGTAGAATCATAGTGCAAACAGTTTTGGATATTCTTAATAAAATGTCTAAAGACACTATTAATTATAAAGTCACACACACAAATGTCATAAAACTGTTAGTGTGTAACAGCAATGGATATTCATACTAAATATGTAAAAGGACACTCTTATTCTGTACAGTCTCACCTGAAGTCAGAGTGTAAGATGGCTATGGATAATCATTCAAAATATGTACAGGACATTAGTCCACTGTATAGTCGCATTAATGTTATTATCAATGGATAATCATTCAAAATATGTACAGGACATTAGTCCGCTGTATAGTCGCATTAACGTTATTATCAATGGGGAACACACAAGATTATACTCGTAAGAAGATGGATGTCTCGGGAATGGTTTGGTACTTATTCTGGGTTGATACAGGGGCATAACCAGTGTGAATGAAGGTAGGGCTTTTGTTTGCTTTTAAATAGGTTAGCTGAGGCTAGTAAGTTTAGGTGATTAGGGAGGCTGTTCCAGGTTTTAACCACTGTTATTAGGGAACAACGCGTCATCAGCTGAATTATTGGATTTAGCTATTTGTACTAGTAGCTTGTTAGATGAGCGTAGTGTTTTGAGATTATTATAGGGGGTGACTAGGGTATTGAGTATTGGTGTATTTGTAGGTTGATACAGGATCTTATGGACTATTGTTAGTTGATCAAAAACTATTACATGTGTCAATTCTAACCAGCATAGCAGATTCAGATTGATACAATGATGGGTCATATAGGAGGACCCAGCTGCAAATCTGGCAATATTGCTGTAGGAGGTAGACAGTTTACTCAGGTTGACTGTACATAATTTAGTACAGATGGGCGAGGCATACAGTAGGGTGGAGATAAGGTGTGTACGGGCTATATCGGTCTTGGCTAGCGGAGTCAGGAAGGTTTTGATCCTGTAGTGGGAACCGATTTTTTTTTTTTTATTCAGATAGGTTCATAGCTAGGTACTAAGGTATCTGCCCGAAGCCACTGATAAGCCGTGCCAGAATGTGTTGGCTTTCGCCGCCTCCTGAAATTATTTCCCTGTGCTTCTGTTCAGCAGAGCCACTGAAGTCCTCCCTGCCGTAAACTTTTTTCCCATCCACTCGTCAAGGTTTCTCTAAGGGCGTTGGCGGGGAGCTCTGCCGAATGTAGATTGGAATCTTGTTCCAAAACATGAGAAGTTTGTGAGATCAGAATCTATCCCTCCAGCACATCCTATTTATTGTGGTGAGATTTAGATCCCTAGCGTGTGGCTCGAGGGGATATGGTTTTCTTCAGGTGGAGCATGGCAGTAAAACTACATGAGTGAGATATGGCAAACATAAGAATATGTGGGTTCACATGCTGCTTGGGCCAGACATAGTAGTAGGTACAGTAAATGTCTGATATTGCAAGTAACACAGATATGTGAAACTTGGGATGGGTAATGGTGTTCAGCTCATGTGCTCGTACTGTCAGGTTATAGGTTCATAGGTTCATACTAGGCTATCTGCCCTAGGGCATTTATAAGCCTAGCCAGAATGTGTTTGGCTTTCACCACCCATTTTAAATTAATTTTGCTATGCCCTTTTTTTGAGGTTAGTATACTGTGCCTCTGTCTAGCAGTGACACAGAAGTCATACCCGGGGTAAACCTACGATCTCCCATCCACTCATCAAGATTCCTCTTGAAGAGAGTCAATGAGGGACTCTGCCTAACCTGGACTGGGATTTTATTCCAGAGTGAAGGGAGCCTCTGGGTTATGAATCTGTCCCTCCAGCATGTCCTATTTATTTCAGTGCTGAGGTTCAAGTCTCTCGAGCGTGTAGCTCGATGGGATTTGGATTTTCTGAGGTGCAGCATGTCCATTAATTCCGGGTTGGACATGGTTTTATACGTCAGGCACAGATCGCCTCCGAACAGGCGGTATGCCACTGAGTAGAGCTGGAGTTTCTTTAACCGGGTAGCATATGGCATCTGTTTGAGCCTTTTGATCCTCTTGGTGAGGTACTTTTGGGGTCTTTCCAGTTGCTGCAGGTGTCTGGTAAGGTACATCCCAAAAGGGGCATTGTACTCAATTATGGGCCTGATGAGGGATGAGTAAAGAGGCACGATGACCTCCCCTGATCTAGATGTGAATCCCTTCATGATTAGGTGGGCTATATAAAATGTTTTTCTAACCACTTTGGCCATGTGGTTGTCAAATGAGAGATTGCTATCAACTTGGGTCCCCAGGTCCCTAATTACTTCTTCTGTACTTAATGGATTATCACCTATGTGGTAATTTGTGGGCACTTTGTTTTGCCAAAGGGATGACTATACACTTTTGGCGTTTAGCTTGAGGCCATGGCTCTGGCACCAGTTGTCTGTTTCTATGAGGCCCTTTTGGAGGATGCTTGTGTCGGCTGGAGAGTCGATTATGGCGCCAGTTTGCAGTCATCTGCGAACTTGGTCAGCCACAGTCCTTCCATGTTGGCCTGTACCTCCGAAATATATACTGAACAAGAGAGGTCCCAGGACTGAGCCTTGTGGGATGCCACTTGTAACTGGTTTGGAGTCTGACATGGCTCCAGCAATTCTAACCATGTGGGTTCTGTCCTTGAGCCAGTTTGCAACCCATCTAGTGACATAGGGGTTTATATTTAAGCTGGTGAGCTTATCTATAATGCCGAGTGGGGTATTGTATCAAGGCTTTGCGAGGTCCAGGTAGGCTGTGTGGACCACCTTCCCTCGTCAATGGCCTTGGTGACTGTTTCAAAGAAATCAACCAGGTTTAAGAGGCAGGATCTGCCCTTAACAAAGCCAAATTGGGTAGGATCCAGTGTCTGTAGGTTCCCAATATCTTTATTTATGAGGTCCATGATTATCCTTTCCATAGCTTTGCAGACCAAGCTAGTCAGGCTTATGGGGCGATAGTTTCCAAGATCCGTTGAGGCACCACCTTTGTGGAGAGGGACCACAGTTGCTGTACGCCACTCTTTGGGTACATATCCTGTAGTAAGGCTGAGATTGAACAGTAGTTTTATGTTTGGGTTTAGCTCTTCTTGGAGTTCATGTAGGACGCAGCCTGGGACACCGTCTGGTCCCATTGATGCTGTGTTTTTTGCTTTGGAGAGGGCGGCTCTTACCTGAGCATCCGAGATGTCAGGGGGGGTAGCACTCTGCTGGAATCAGACCTCCCAACCGTCCCGAATTACTCGGTTTTTACCGAGTTTTGGGGTCCAAATGAAGGGGTGCCACGATTCCCGAGTGGCACCCCTTCATTTCCGATTTCTTTGCATTTGTTTTTTTTATTTTTTTAAATTTTGCGCTTTTGGAGCTGACGTCATCGCGTGCGCGATGACGTCAGCTCAGTCAGTGCTACCAGCCAGTCGGAATTGAGCTCAAGGAGCTCACATCATCATTTCCGGCTGGCTGCGAGCAGGCGGGAACGGGAAGTGCTTTGAAAATTTGAAAAGAAGCATGCTGGCGACGGCGTTACAAGCTTACTGTGTCGAGAGAAGAATGCTGGCTTTACTTATGCTGCTGACAGTGGGAGTCGGGACGTAGTAGTATATATTGGGTTTGCTTTGAGAGAGGGACTTTGCTGATGCTGCCTTTTCGGATGGAAACTGCTGACTTTGCTGCTTGCTTTGTACAAGTGACGAACTTTGCTTCTGCTGCCGTTTTGGATGCTGACTGCGAGTGCGAAGAGAGGGACTTGGCTTCTGCTGCCATTTCAGAGGCTGACTGCTGGCTGGCTTTGGACTTTGCTGGGAAATGGAATTAGGACGGTCACGGAGGTAAGGGAAGTGTGTGTGTGTGTGTATGCAGCAAGCGCTTCTGTGTGTGTGTGTGTTTCTTAATTAATACACTGTATTTACGTGCCTTATTCTTTGGGATTTTGTTTTGTTGTGTTCGTTGCTAATTTTGTAATGACAGAATGGGAAGAAAAATTCATATTTGATAGTGAATATGTTAAAAAAGAAACAATCTGATTATCTTGCATATGTTTCTAATATAAGATAAAGAAAGGAGACTGGTATAAACCAGAAAGATTCATACATAAATGCATTATATTCTTTTTTTTGTTTTTTCAGGATAAATAAGAGTAGTGTTAACTTTATTCATACTGCCAATTATACCATATGTCTTTGAGTGAGAAGCTGTGTAAGATGCCTATGGCTTATACTACTGTCATTCTATGTATAGTGTGGATGTGGAAGTAGACTTTTATGATGGAATTGTTCTGAATTGGGCAACTATGTTATTTGTTCATGCATTTTATTTCACTGCCTACAGTACAGCTTACTGGAAAAATGTTAAAATAATTTAAAATGCGCTATAAAAAGTGTGTTGTAGTGTACAAGGAATATAATTGAATAAAGTCCGGAAGGTGTATCAAAGAAAAGAGCACATGTATGTTTCTTGTTTTGTGTGCAAGAGGCCAATGATTTGAAAACAGCCCAAAGGTGATTTTTAAACACGACTGACAAAATGCATTTTCTTTGGATGTGGTGTGGGTTTCAATGAATGAGTTTCAAGGGCAGGGAAGTCTTAATGCCAAGTCTATTTTCATTGTGAGACAGTAGTGCTTTGTTTACCAGATGTTTATTAGTGTTTGGGCATTGTTGTGCTGTAAAATGTAAAAATAATATCCAAATAATCTTTGTAGAAGTAAAGCAGTATGCAAACATTAGTGTTTATGATAAATGGGGCAAAATAGCCAGGTGACGGGACATTGGAATGGCTGCAGGGGGACTCTGGGGCCATATCTTGGTCATCTGTTCGGTTTACGTTTGAAAGTTGGTATCCCACAATTCCATTGGAGTGGGTGGGGTTACATAATTATGTATGCAAATTAGATGTTAATCAGCGTACAGATTTGTACCTATTTTTCATGGGCCTTGTCCAGATTTTTGATGATTCCAGGTTGAGAGGTATGGCTGGAATAGATATTTGCCCTTTTGGTGGGGAGGGGGGGGGGGGAGTTTGCGCTGAACCTGTCAGCTAGGATGTTGGCAATGTCTGTGGGTTCGGTGTATTTTTTGTCATTTTGGACTAATTCTGAGCATATCTGGGAATTACCACCCAGGTTCCTAACATAACTAAAGAAAGCCTTGTGATTATCCTTAGTGTCCTGTGCAATTTTTCTCTTGAAGCTGGCCTTAGACGATTTTATGAGTGCCCGTAGTTTTTTGCTAATACTGATCAGAGATGCCTTCCCTTTTTGGAATTTTGCTCTATCATTTAGTAGCTTCCTCCTTCTATTGTATAGCTTGTTTATGTCTGGGGTCCACCAGACAGGACGCCTGCCTTTGGAGGATTGGGTCTTGGTTTTATTTGGGATCGCATGATCCATGCATTCCTGAAGGTGTTCATATAATGCATTTATAAAGGATTCTGGTCTGGGCCATTTTCCACCGGGGCTTTGAAGGATTCCACCTCAGTTTTGAGGAGTGTGAAATTTGCTTTAGAAGTTTTCACTGTGGTTTTCTGGGCAGGGTGGTGTCGGGATGTGAACATCCAGTGAGATTAGTTTATGGTCTGATCTTACCAGTGAGGGATACACTTCTGGTCTGGAGCATAGAGTCCCCATGTTGTTTTCCCCTCTTGTGGGAGTGGTAACAAGTTGTTCCATAGCATTTGAGTTTATAAATTCTAGGAACCTTTGGGCTAGGGTGTTGGAGCTAGAGTAATGCTCCCAGTCTATGTTTGGGTAGTTGAAGTCGCCCAATATAATGGTGTTTGGAGAGACCTTCATATTTTCCAGTGTTCTCATGAAGTCCGAGTGGGGTTCCTGGGTTAGGGAGGGTGGTCTGTAGCAGGCTATAAACTGGAAGGCAGTTTTACCCACTGTTAGTTGCAGAGTAGTGGAGCACAAGATGTTAAATGTGTGTGGATGACATGCCCTTTAAATTGTTTGGATCAAGACATTCAGGCACATGCAGCATATCGTACTGATGCAGAAACACTTGCTATGGGGAGTCCTTCAGTGCAATTACATTATGTACCATGTGCTGTGCAGGTGTTGGCTTTTCACCTCATCGGTATGACTCCATTAGCCATATTTTGTGGTCTTTTTTGATGAGGGCAAAACACACATCCCACATTTTTGGCATTCCACACATCTCACTCAGCATTCGCACACATCAGGTGGCCATAACTCAGTGAGCTGTTACGCTTCATTGTTATACCTGCTCTTGTAGTAGTCAAACTGTAGTGTCTGTTACTATGAAGGGAGTACTTACATAGTTGTGGATGCCCTAGGGTAATGTCGCATGCATGGCCACAGTTCTTGAGGGGATGCTTGATGCAAGTGTCTTTGGGTAGTAGTGTTCGCACACGGACAGTATGATATCAGGATAGATTTGGATGCAGCTCAACTACACGGTCACTTCATACTGTTGTCAGTAATGCACAGATAATGTCATGGCTGTGTTTGCATATATGGATGAATTAACTTTGCTTTTCAGGGAGATGACATGATGCAAAGTTCATAGTGCTGTTAAAACTTGCTTAGCCATAGGTCTTCAACCATGGTCATGAAGTAAGAGAAGCAACTGCAGACACAATGAAGTCTCTGGAGTATGCTGTGTGTAATATTGCTGATTACTGTTTGTGATGGAAGTTCTACACATCAATGTGTTCTGAAATTAAGCTTTGTAGCTATCTGTCTCACTACAGGGCCAGTCATTATTACTTCATAAAGAATAGCAAAGAGGACATCATCCTGGGTGTCGTTCTGTGCTTGCGTGACGCAAAGTTACCGTGTGTGGAGATAACAAGCCATATAAGCCTAGCCCAGACTTTATCCCATGTTTAGAGAAATCTGTACCTAATCGCCTGTCCAGCAGGGACATGGGTGGAATCACAGGGGTCAATTTATTACTTTCTGCAATCCAGTTAGCAACACTCTGCTCTATTAGGGTAGAGAAAAGTACAGTTTTGTACCTACCATAAATGTAGATGTCCGATAGGTATGCATCTGCAGTCATCACATATAGGTTGTCCTGCCTCAGGCAGCCCTTCGGTCGGCCGGATTCCAAAGTCTGGGTCTGGCCTCGGCTGATGTCGCAATTTCCCCGATGTCAGAGCATCTGGGGTATAAAAGCATCAGCCGACACCATCTTCCTCAGTTTTTCTTGCCCCAGATGCCAGGTGCCCTCTAGGAAGGCTAAATTTGGAGAAATGCAATAAAATTCCAAACATTTGCAAAAATATATATATATATGTATATACAAACAAATACACCATAATAGATCCCCCAGCTAGCTAATAGAGGGGTAAGCACCCTAGGAATACCACAGAGGGGAAGGAGGGAGGGTAAACCTGACTGCAGATGCATACCTATCGGACATCTACATTTATGGTAGGTACAAAACTGTACTATGTCCTTCAAGGATGCATCTGCAGTCATCACATATGGGTAGAATAACATAGCCAATCTGGGGGTGGAGGAACTAAGTAAAGGATGGTGTAGTTAATATACCCTGCAGGACTGCCATAGAAAGCCTGCTCTGGATCTGGAGTATAAAGGTAAATTCTAATGCTTGGCAAATGTATGCACGGAGCTCCATGTAGCAGCTTCTAAATTGCCCTTGGTAGCCACCCCTCTTAGGAAAGCTGTGGTGATGGCTGTGGCTCTCATGGAATGAGGTCTAATGTTTGCTGGCACAGTTTTTCCATGAAAGCAGTAACAAAAACTAATGCAATTTCCTATCCATTTTGAAATTGTCTATTTGGAAATTGCTTTTCCTTGTGCCCCAGCAGCATATGCTACAAACAACTGGTCAGTCTTTCTGTAACCTTTAGTTCTGTCCAAGTAGTAGCGCAATTGTCTGTGTATGTCCAGGGTGTGCAGCAGTTTCTCCCCTTTATTTTGTGGTTTTGGGAAGAATGTAGGCAAGTGAATTGCTTGGTTCAAGGATACCCTGGATACCACCTTTGGCATAAATGTAGGATTGGTTCTCAAAGAAACTCTGTCTTGATGAAAGATAAGAAATGGCTGCACTGCCATTAAGGCTTGTAAATCAGATACTCTTCTTGCTGAGGTTATGGCCAGAAGGAATGCAGTTTTCCAAGACAGAAACTGTAGATCCGCCGATGCTGCTGGTTCAATGGGAGGAAGTGTTAGTTTTTCCAACTCAAAGTTAAGGTCCCAAGTAGGTAGAGGTGGTTTCCTTGGAGGATTGATGTTTTTGATTCCTCTTAGAAACTGCCTTAGGAGAGGATGCGAGAAGAGGTGTGGATTAACATTGTTCTGCTTTGAAATTGCTGAGGCATGTATCTTAATGGAAGAGTAAGACAGACCATTGTGAACAATTCAATCAAATAATCAGTATATGTTATGTGTATCACACATTCAGGCCTGTTTTTTTTTGTTTCCAAATCTGAAATCTTTTCCATTTTTTTGTTGTGGAAGGCTTCCTTGTGGAAGGCCTAAGCTTAATCATATAATATCCTCTCTCTGGGATAGGTTTAGGTGAGGAGGAGAGTCATGATATTTCTCAGGCAGTTAGCTGCAAGGTTTTCAGCTTGCAATGCAAGTCTTTGAAATTGTATCAGTCAGAGTGGTGGCCATAGGGGGTAGAGGCCACGTTTCGGCTGTGTGACATGGTCCTTAAGTGGTGCTACCAGTGCCAGCTGGCAGTAGTTTGAGCTATCAGGGATCACTCTGGCTGCTCTGCCCTGATCTTCAGTAACCTTGTGGTCATTAATGAGAGGTGGAGAGCATAGACTGTTAGAGCTTTCCAGCTGAAAGGAGGCGTCCAATTTCCATGCTTGTGGGTGGTATGGTATTGATCAGAATGTCTGATCTTCAGTTGTTGATGGGGAAGGGGAAGGGGTAACCTTTCTATTCCCCCCGTATGATGATGTGATGAAGTAATGTCCATGTGATGTAGCATCCACTCATGCATCATGCAGTGTGCTGCTAGTGCTAATTGTCTAGCTGGTATCCGCGTGTCCGTCAACCGCAGTGTCTGTTAACTAAATTCCTTCCGCTTTTCCCCGGCTAAAAACTAGTCCCAAATAGCCATCCAAAAAGCAAAACAAAGAAATCCCTCTTCCTAAAGAGACCGAAACTTTGGAGGGAAAGTTCGAGGAATAGCAGGCTGAAGTGGTAGGCAGGCCAGGCCAAGGAGAGCACCTAGCAGGAAGGCAGTAAGAGTGGAAATGGCCCCACAAGTTAAACAATTTTTCCTGACAACGGCTCTAAACATCAAGAGTCCCCTCGGCAAGTATAGCTTTTCCCGAAGTCTTGGAGCCTTTGAAGAGCTGGTAGCTGGCGACCGGTCTTTCTACGACCCGGGGCACCGCTGGCGAACCTTGGCACTTGGCAAGAGCTTGCGCTTCGGCACCACGCAGCAAGAAGGATGGCTTTGGGGGAAGTGAGACATGCACGACATCAGAACCAGCGACGACAATCTGGCCTGGGGACCCGAGCCGCTTCTGGCCGAGGGACCACAACCTGAGGCAGGACAACGCGCATCCTTGAAGGCAGATGATGACATATGTGATGACTACATGATTCCTTGAGACACACCTGTATTTCATTTCATTTCCACCTTGTCATGGCACATACCAGTCACAGAGTGTGGTGTTACTGTGAACTGAGTATGGAATGGTGCATGTGTGGATGCGTCTGTTACACAGTGAGTGGACCACAGTGTTACATCAACATGTCAACGAGTGCTGTCACAGGTGTGTAGATATCTGTGTAAGATGTGATAGATGAACAGGGTGACTGGTGTAAGTGAGGGTGAAAACATGAAGTGTGATTGTGCAGTCAGCTTCCTGGATTTGTTTTTTCACATCATACAGTTACACATTTTGTTTTTACTTGGTAATGCATGAATCGAGACTTAGTATTTTCTGACAGATTTACACATGTACAATGTCATTTAAGTGGTGCACCAGACAAGCTGCTGCTCAACATGTACAACTGCTCTTACAATATATCTGCTATATAAATATAAATAAAATTACTATTTGCACAATAAAATTATTAGTATCAGATTACAATGTATACAAGTAGTAGCAGTAGGCAGTTCATGCAGTTTTCCAGTTCAGGTAGTTTTTACCCTTATTACCTATTTTAGCACCAGTATTTTTTTATTTATATCTTATATTTTATTTTTTTGTATTCATTTATTTGTTTTATTTTATTATTTGTTTGTATATATTATTTTCTATTAGCATCGACATATGTCTTTTTTTGAATATGCTAGAAGCATCAAGAGTATACACATTAACAATATAACATTAAAGAGTATAACTACATTATAATAAATAATACATAAATAAACTACACCATAATAAAAATATATATAAATAAATGATATATATATATATAAACTTTTCAAAGATATATATATATAATATATATAATATATATATTTTGGATAAAGATAGATATATATATATTCTTTTTGCCTGCAATATATATATATATCACTAACTAGCTTCTGCACAATTGCCCAGATTTATATATATTAATCACTAAAAGTTGCACAATAGGTAGAAAAGTTGTAAGTAGAAAAAGAGGTGAAAATCTACAAGGTGTAGAAGTAGTGTATTAAGGAGTTTGAAGTCTGAGTTTTTAACAATTTTTTTTACAAGTTTTTTAATGGTTTAATGTTTTTTATAGGGTCAAGTTAGGTGGTAGTTTTTTGGAATGTTTTTATGAGTTTGTTTGCAGAGTTTGTAGTCCCCAGCTGAGTGAAGCTTAGTTGAGTTTTGTGTGTGTGAGTAGGGTATGATCAGAGTGTCGGATGGTGTGTGTGAGTATGGGGCTGAGGGGTGAGGACTGTTGTTGTTAACTGTGTATTATGTTGTGGTTGGTGTTTAACTGTATGTTTAGTAGGGCTGTTAATAGTAGTAGGTGCAGTAGGCTGTTAGGCCATGGTAGTGTAGTGTGTGGGTAGGTGTGTGCCATGTGCCATAGAGGCTGGCCCGCTTTTGGTTATGGCAAGACTATAGTTTAATTGACAGTTTATAATGGAGCTGAGATTTCTAGTAGAGAATTAGAGTTGAGAAACATATGGAAAGGTTTGATTGCTGGAAGAGAGGAAGAACTGCAGTTCTGTAAAGGAAGAATAAGCAACTTATGAGAAGAGATGATGGTATAAGGTTGGCTTTATAAAGTTCTGGTGTCACTGCTTGAGTTTTGCCATTTTTTGCGATTGTGGTGAATATGGGCATTGGTCACAGTTCCATGTGGATGGTGGCTTTGTCTGGGGTCAGGATTAGATGTTGATTGGAGATCCATTTTTCCACTGTATTGAAGCTAATTAGGATTAATGGGGAGAAACTAGCTGGCTAGGTGTCAACAAAGCAAGGTGTAGTAATCTGCATATTGAATGCAGGTAGCATCTTTCATGACTGAATGAAGGTCATTTATACAGATGGAGAACAGAAGGGGTGTTACTATTGAGTCATGGCAGACCACAAATGTGATGTGTAGGTGAGATGACAGACTGACCTGCCATAGGACTGCCTGTTGCCTGCCCTGCCGGTAGGATTGAAATGTTTGCAGTGCATGGTTGTTTAAGGAGAAGGCCTTCAAGGTATTTATAAGCAAGTTGTGGTCAACAATGTCAAACCCCTTGGATAGATCTAGAAAGACTGCTGAGGGTAGTTTGTTATTGTGGTTGTGGTTACTGACATTGGACAAAGAGAGTAGGGCAGAAGTATTACTGTGTGGCTTAAAGCCACGCTCAAAGTTTGACGACAGCTTGTTCCATGTAAGGTAGTGCATGAGCTGTATGTGTCCACACTTCTAGATAATTTTAGCTGGAGTTGACAGAATAGCTATGGGTCTGAAGTTTGACAGTTCAGTGCAACTGCCTCCTTTATGGAGAGGTATGACATGGGAGATTTTGCATATAGTGTGTACTGTAGCTTCAGATGCAGCCCTGTTGATCAATATTGACATGGGGTATGCTATGGTGTCAGCAGCCTTTTGCACATACTCTGCTGGGAGAAGGTCAGCAGCCAGGGTGGAGGGTCTTACTTTGTTAAGTATGGCATGAATAAGTTGAGTAGAAATGTTAAACTGTACGGTCAATATGAACACAGACTTAGGTGTGTAGTAGGCTAAGGACCCAGGATACCTTTTTCCATCGAACCCAGCATCGAGCCACCCAACCTTAGCTCACTGCCCTCTGGCCAGTAGAGACACGTCAAGTAATCCCTAGGTTTTTTCTCATTTCTCATCACTGATCAATTTTATTTTTTGAGGAGGGCCAGTGAGTTAATCTATTTGGATATGTATGTTTTGAAATTTGAACAAGGGGCTCTGGGTTGAACCTGAACCTGTCCAATGATTCTAGTAATGATTTTGAGGTCTCTGCACTGTGTGGTGCGGCATCATTTTTTTCTTAAGATGTATAATTTCTAGCAGGGGCTGGGTAACACATGGATATGCATTTTAAACACAGATCACATCACACAAGTCCAGCACTAGAAAGTGTAGTAATAATAGTCAGAGTAGTTGAAGTTTAGTCGAACTAAACGAAACTACATTGTTGTGTTCAACGGTTTTTGTCCCATCACCATTTGTTGCCACATATAGGGCATTGTACAGGATGATCGGTCAAAAGAGTGAAAACTAGAGGCAGATAATGACCTCATTCTTGCTGGATGCAAAAGCCTGAGTAATGAGATGCGCCACATGGAAGTACTTTCTTACCGCAGTTCGGATATTTCAAATATATTCGTTAATCACTTCCACGATGATCCATTCCCTAACTTTACCAATGTAAGTCAGGCTAAGGGGTGGGTCGATAACTACAAGGGTCTATAGTCGCTCACCATTTTGGTAGTGTGATGACTGCAGCAGAACACCGTTCATAGGTTGGTACTAGGCTATCGGCCCTAGGGCCTATGCAAGTCTAGCCATAACAATTCGCTGGATATTTCTTCCTGCAATATTTACTTCTCTGGGTGCCTGTCTAGCAGGGAGACTGACATGATTCCCTGGGGTAATTTCCTATCTCCCATCCAATCATCAAGGTTCCTTTTGAAGAGGGCCAATGAGGTGCTCTGCTTGACATGTATGGCCAGTCTATTCCAGAGTATGGGGAGTCTCTGGGTCAGGAACCTATCCCTCCAGCATGTTTTGTTCATTGTGATGACAAGGTTTAGATCCCTGGAGCGTGTGGCTCTGAGAGATTAGGATTTCTTTAAGTGGAGCATGTCCAACAGCTCAGGGTTTGACATGACCTTGTGTGTTAAGCAGAGATCTCCTCTGAGTAGACGATATGCCACAGAGTACAGCTGGAGTTTTTTTAGACAGTCAGCATGTGGCATCTGCTTTAGGCCTGTGATTCTTTTAGTGAGGTATTTCTGTGGCCTTTCCAGCTGTTGCAGATGTCTTGTGAGGTACACACCTAATGGGGCATTATACTCTATAATGGGTCTAATGAGGGATGAGTACAGTGGGACAATGACCTCTTTTTTCTGGATGAAAAGCCCTTAGTGATGAGGTGTGCCACATAGAAGGATTTCCTAACTGTTGTGGCGATGTGGTTATCGACAGTGCGATCACTGTCCACCTGTGTCCCTAAGTCTCTCATCACACTTTCGATGTTTAGTGTCCTGCCACCTATGTGGTAATTCATGGGTACTTGTTTTTTTCCCAAAGGGGATAACTATACATTTCTTGGCATTAAGCTTGAGCCCATGGCTCTAGCATCAGGCATCTGTTTCTGTAAGGCCCTTTTGTAGAATATCCACATGATTTGGGGATTCAATAATGGCTCCCAATGTGCAGTCATCTGCAAACTTTGTTAGCCAGAGTCCCTTAGTGTTGGCCTGTAATTCAGAGAAGTAGATGACAAACAGTGGTCCCAGGACTAAACCCTGAGGTACTCCACTTGTCTGGAGCTGGATTTGGAGTCGGCTGCTTTTACAGTCTGGGTTCTGTGAGTACGCCAGTTGTCAACCCATCGAGTGATGTAGGGATTTATGCCCAGCTTAGTAAGTTTATGTATGATTCCAGAGTGGGGGATGGTGTAGAAGGCCTTGGCGAGGTCCAGATAGGCTGTGTGGACCGCCTTAGCCTCGTCCACAGCTCTGGAGACTGATTCGAAGAAGTCAATCAGATTCAGGAGAGAAGATCGGCCCTTCACAAACCCAAACTGGGTGGGCTCCAGTGTTTGAAGGTTGCCAATGTCTTTGTTTATCAGTTCCATGATAATACGTTGCATACCCTTGCAGATCAGGCTTGTCAGACTGACGGGACGGTAATTCCCAGGATCGAAGGTGGATCCTCCCTTGTGGAGTGGGATAACTGTAGCTGGGCACCAAGGCACAAAGCCTGAGGTGAGGCTATGATTAAACATGACACTTAGGTGAGGTGCCAGTTCATTTTGTAGTTCATGTAGTACACAGCCCCAGATGTCATCTGGTCCCATGGATGCTGTATTCTTAGATTTGGAGAGTGCGGTTTCTACCTGTGTGGCCGTGATTATCGGAATTTGGCAATCTTTTGGTATTGAGATGGGCCCTTTAGGGGTTGAGAGGGGGGGGGTGAAGTTGGCACTAAATCGATCTGCCAGGACATTGGCAATATCCTTGATCGATATATTTAATGCCATTCTGTTGTAACTCGGAGCAGATCTGAGCATTGCCCTTTAGATTCTTGACATAACTATAGAATGCCTTGTGGTTGTCTTTGGAATCTTTGGCAATTTTATTTTTGTAACTAGCTTTTGAGGATTTTATGAGGGATCTCAGCTTCTTACTGAGGCTGGTGAGGGAGTTTTTTGCATCCTGGGATTTTCCTCTTTTTTGCAACAGTTTCTTCCTTCTGTTGTATAGTTTGTGCACTGACAAAATAGTTATGGCCATTCTTTTTTTATAATTTGCTAATAAAAATGGAGCTAAATAATGCATATAACCAAAGTGTACATTTCAAGCTGTGAGGCCTAACAGGTGAAGTGCAGGATTATGAAGTGTGATATCTGAAACATTTACTCTATTTTCTAAAACATAACAGTTTGACCTCTCAGTTCATATCTTCTCTTCACACCTGTAAAATGATGCACAACTACGGCACTAATACTGCACAGCTAGTACACTAATAGAAATGAAGGGGGCACCCATGTCCCTCCTGGACAGAGGAAGCAAGTATTAACTACAACAGACCCTTAACTCTGTGAACTTCACTCACCTAACCACTGACAATTAGGGCAACTCTGGATAAATATGGCTAGGCTTGTAAGGGCTCTAGGACCCGACAGCTGCATGCAAATGATTCGTTAAGGTGATTGTTAAGATGACACTTGAATTGGTGAAGAGTAGGTAGGGACCTGTTGATTGGTGTATCTGCATTCCACCATTAGGTTTCCACTCGGAGAATGCTTTTATATAGAATTCTAATTAGCAGCCTGAGGTGAGAAGATAGACGCATTTGACATTTCATGATTTATTGTGTCATTTAAAACATTTTATTTAGTGGGGGACAATAGTTAACGTTTTGGATTTTGTACATCCATAAGGCAAAAGATAATGCGGCTCTTAGTGTGCCTGGTAAAACTTTTCCCTTGATGAAAGAGATGCAGTGGTGCTGGGTGAATTATCCGGAACTCTACAAACTTTGTTTAGAAGAGTTTGAAGTCTGCAACAGCTCATGGAGAATCCTGCAGTCAAGAGCCAATT
This sequence comes from Protopterus annectens, assembly GCF_019279795.1. Lineage (NCBI taxonomy): Eukaryota > Metazoa > Chordata > Ceratodontiformes > Protopteridae > Protopterus > Protopterus annectens. The sequence goes on from NC_056729.1 coordinate 1,394,190,442, forward strand.
TTGACACAGGTAAAGCTTTGATGGTGCTTCTTACCTTAGATGTGAACAGGTGGGAGTTTATGTGGCCTAGAGGCTTTTTAATGCAGTAATGAGAAATGAAGAGATAATTAGATGAGGACTATGACAGAAAAAAGAAGTTATTTACTCACCATAATGCTCCATCTGGGTAGTTCTACTTCATTTGTCTTCAATCTGTGAGATACCAGATCCATATTTGAACCGAGCGGGCAATTTTACTAGCATCTGCTCCGGGCTCCAAGCTCCTCCCCTCACCCATAACACACCTCCACCACCTTCCAACCCCCAGATCGAGTTTGCTGCACCTTATACTGACAACCCGACCTGAAAAAATACTTATGACCTATAACTGCAGCCCGTAGGCTGTTCATTTGCCAAGGTCCAGGGGAAGGAGGGAGGGAGGGAGGGACGGTTGAAGACAAATGAAGTAGAACTACTCAGATGGAACATTATGGTGAGTGCATAACTTCTTTATCTGAAGTAGTTGACTTCATTTGGTCTACAACCTGTGGGACAGAGTCCTCAGCTACTAAGCTCCTGGGAGGCCATCATGGAAGGATATTCCGGAGCACCGCTGAACCAAAGGATGCTTTCCTTCTGGAAGTCAAATCTAATTTGTAAAGAGAAATAATTGTATGAGATGAAGACCAAGTAGCTGCAGAACAAATATCATCCAAAGACACTGTAGACCAAAAGGCCGCAGATGCAGCCATTGATCTAGTGGAATGAGCTCTCACCTGACCCAGAGGAGACATGCCTCTGTTCTTATAGACCTGAAGGATGCATGAAGAAATCCATCTAGCAATAGTGACCTTGGAGATAGTTTTCCCCAAAAAAGGTTTATAGAAGGATACAAACAATTGATCAGATTTACAGAAATTTTTTGTCCTGTGTAAATAGAATCGCAACTCTCTATGAACATCCAGCAGGTGGAGTTTGTATTCTACCTTGTTAGTATAATTAGGAAAGAACACAGGCAAACTGATGGTCTGATTGGTATTGACTGGTGATGCCACCTTAGGAAGAAAGGATGGATTAGTCCAAAGGGAAACCCTATCTTTGTGAAAAATCATGTAAGGAACTTTGACGGACAGGGCCTGCAGTTCATAGGTTCATAGGTTCATAGGTTTATACTAGGCTATCTGCCCTAAGGCATTTATAAGCCTAGCCCAAATTTTTGTGGCTTACGCCACCCCTTATATGAAAAAATACTGTGCCCATTAGTTTGTTGTGCCTCTGTCCAGCAGTGACACAGAGATGATTCCCGGGGTAAACCTATGATCTCCCATCCACAGGTCTAGATTTCTCTTGAACAGAGTCAGCGAGGTGCTCTGCCTCACATGGACCGGGATTCTATTCCACAGCACAGGGAGTCTCTGAGTGATAAATCTATCCCTCCAGCACGTCCTATTTATATTCGTGCTAAGGTTTAAGTCGCTTGCTCTAGTGGTTTTGGTGGATTTGGATTTTTTGAGGTGGAGCATGTCCATTAATTCCGGGTTGGACATGGCCTTGTATGTCAGGCACATGTCACCTCTGAGCAGACGGTATGCGACTGAATAGAGCTGGAGTTTCTTCAATCTGGCAGCATATGACAGATTTTGGAGTCCCTTTATCCTTTTGGTGAGGAACTTTTGGGGTCTCTCCAATTGCTGCAGATGTCGGGTGAGATACATCCCGAATGGGGCATTGTACTCTATCATTGGTCTGATAAGTGAAGAGTACAGGGGAACAATGACCTCACTAGATCTGGATGTGAATCCCTTCATGATCAGGTGGGCAATGTAGAAGGCCTTTCTAACCACTTTAGCAACGTGTGTGTCAAAGAAAGGCCACTGTCAACCTGGGTCCCCAGGTCCCTGATAACCTCTTCTGTGCTTAGTGGATTGCCACCTATATGGTAGCTTGGGGTTACCTTGTTTTTCCCGAAGGGTATGACTATACATTTTTGGCGTTTAACTTCAGGCCATGGCTCTGGCACCAGCTATCTGTTTCCGTGAGTCCCTTCTGAAGGATATCCGTGTCCGATGCACTTTCCACTATGGCGCCCAGTTTGCAGTCGTCTGCAAACTTTGTCAGCCAAAGTCCTCCCATGTTGGCCTGTACTTCTGAGAAGTAGATGCCAAACAATAGGGGGCCAAGGACCGAGCCCTGTGGGACACCACTTGTGACCGGCTTGAAGTCTGACATAGCTCCAGCAACTCTAACCCTGTGGGTTCTGTCCTTAAGCCAGTTTGCAACCCATCTTGTGACATATGGGTTTACATTTAAGCTGGTAAGTTTTTCTACAATACCCGAGTGGGGTATTGTGTCGAAAGCCTTTGCAAGGTCAAGGTAGGCTGTATGGACTGCCTTTCCCTCATCAATGGCCTTGGTGACTGTTTCGAAGAAGTCGACCAAGTTCAAAAGGCATGATCTTCCCTTGACAAAGCCAAACTGGGTCGGGTCCAATGTCTGCAAGTCCCCTATATCTTTGTTTATGAGCTCCATTATGATCCTCTCCATAGCTTTGCAGACTAGACTTGTTAAGCTTATGGGGCGGTAATTACCAGGGTCTGTAGAGGCCGCCTTTGTGGAGTGGGACCACAGTTGCCGTCGCCACTCCTTGGGCACGTATCCTGTGGTAAGGCTGAGATTAAACAGCTGCCTTATGTGCGGGTTTAATTCCTCATTTAGCTCGTGTAGCACACAGCCGGGGACACCATCCGGTCCCATTGATGCTGTGTTTTTAGCTTTAGAGAGCAGCTTTCACCTGTGCATTTGAGATGTCCGGGAGGCTACACTCGGCTGGGATAGTTATCTCTCCTTTGGGGAGGGGGGTGAAGTTTGCACTGAACCTGTCTGCCAGTATGTTGGCAATGTCTGTGGGTTCAGTGATTTTTGTATCATTTTGGACTAATTCTGAGCATATCTGGGAGTTTCCACCCAGGTCCCTAACATAGCTGAAAAAGGCCTTATGATTGTCCTTTGAATCCATGGCAATTTTTCTCTCAAAATTGGCCTTAGTTGATTTTATGAGTGCTCGTATTTTTTACTAATAATGATCAGGGTGACTTCCCTTTTATGGATTTTGTTCTATCATGTAATAGCTTTCTCCTCTTATTGTAAAGTTTGTTAATGGCTGGGGTCCACCAGACTGGACGTTTGCCCTTTGTGGAAAGAGTCTTGGTTTTATTTGGGATTGCCTGATCCATGCAGTCCTGGAGGTGTTCATAGAAGGCATTTGTAAGGGCTTCCGCAGCTTGGGTTGTGGTTTCCACTGGCTCAGGGGCCTTGAAGGATACCACACCAGTCTTGAGTAGTGTGAAGTTTGCTTTAGAGAAGTTCTTCACTATGGTCTTTTTGTTTGGGGTGGGGGGGATGTGGATTTCCAGTGAGATTAGTTTATGATCAGATCTCACCAATGAGGGATATACTTCCGGTGTGGAGCATTTTGTCCCCATGTTTGTGACAATGAGATCTAGTATATTTTCTCCTCTCGTGGGAACAGTGACTAGATGTTCCATGGCATTTGAATTTATGAACTCCAGGAACCGTTGGGCTAGAAAGTTAGGGCTTGAGTAATGTTCCCAGTCTATATTCGGGTAGTTGAGGTCACCCAATATGATGGTGTTTGGAGATACATTTATACCCTCCAGTGTCTTCAGGAAGGCTGTGTGGGGTTCCTGAGTTTGAGAGGGTGGCCTGTAGCATGCTACAATTTGTAGAGCAGTTTTGCCTATGGTTAGTTGTACCTGGATGGTTTCTGAAGCTTATGCGTTGCCACCAACCTGGAGGTGTGGGTATCCTTTATGAATATGGATACACCCCTCCTTTTGTGGTGTGGTCTGGGTTTTGGGGCCGGAACGCATGATATGAGGTAAAACCTAATAGTGCCGGGGTGCTCTCAGGAGCCTTGAACCAGGTTTCAGTTACAGCACAGACATCGATGTTCTCCATACTGAGAAGGGCCTCGAGTGCGTGCATTTTGAGATTTAGACTTCTGGCATTGAGCAGCATTACCCTCAGTTTCTTCCCATTATTGTTTTCTAGGGTGGTAGGTTTAGAATTTGAGCCTTGCCTAAAAAAGGCACTATGGGGTGGCAAGAGCCTTAGCCAATATCCGAATCCCAGGGTGACAGGTGCAAGCCATCCCTTGCAGCAGCGTGGCTTGTCAAGCATGTCATCCCAGGCAGACAGACACTGGATCCCCTTTGAATGACACCAGACATTAAGCCAATTGTTAAAGCTGATCATCTTGTCTCTATATTGTGGCATCATTCTTGGTGAAGGAAGGATACTGCTCAGGGTTAGGGTCATACCTGCCTGGGCTACATAATCAGAGAGCTCCTCTATGTCTCTTTTCATGTAGTCCAGGGAGGTACGTCTCAGGTCGCTCACACCAGCATGGACAATGACTGTGTCATATTTGTACTTGCCGTGGAGTGACCCAGTGCTTGTGTTATGTGGCGGATTCTAGCGCCCGATAGGCAGCTTACTGTGACCCTCTCCTTGTTCAGCCTGGTGAGTGGGACGTCAGTGTGTCTGACTATGGAGTCACCTATGACAAGTATGTTTGGTGTTGTATTTGGCTTTAAGGGCTGTGACTGCTTTGCACACTGCTTTTGTGGTTTATGTGTTGCTTGTGGGGTGTCTTGAGGTAGCAGTTGTTTGGGTGTCTGCTTTGGAGGCCTCTGCTGTTTAGGTAAATTTTACTCAGAGCCTTCGAGTATGTCTTTGTGTGTTTATGTGTTTGATTCAGTGGAGTGGTAGCATTATGTGAGGCTGGTTTTGTGGTGTGTGTAGTTGCCTTCTCCTCCTGTCTGGTCTTGCCAGTCCTGAGTTGAGAGAGCTCAGCCTCCAGTTTGGCTAAATAGCTGCATCTCTCAAGTATTTGTGTTATGTGGGAGGAGGAGAGGGTTGTCTGTGTACATGAGGCAGTTATAACATTGCCTCAAGATTCCCAGATTCACCAGCTGGACCGGAGAGGAGATTGACAACTGACCTTTGGACATGCTAGAATAATATTGGGAAATCCTTAATTGAAAACAAGGGCCAGTGGGGAGTGAGGGTGTAGTGCTTTTAATTTTTAGTGCTGACTTATATAATTGCTTTAGTGAGCAAGTGCCAGGTAACTTGAGTGCAATGTGTTACAAGTAACTAAATGCAAAAACGACAAACAGTAACTTTCTTTCAAGTGAAACAAGGAAATAAGTACAGTAAGCAATGCAGATATCACTAGTGATCCACAGAAGCGCTGAGAAGTTGCGTATTAGGTGGAATTAGCTTCCAGGGAAATAACAAGCAAACAAACAACAAGCATATAAACAAAGCTAGATTCAGCAGGCCTGGATCTAGTCTATGCTAGAGCAAACAAGGTGAACCAATTTCAGTAAGATACAGTTCAAATATTCAGGCACTATAAACCTCTAACCAGAAATTCCCAGCTCAGAAGGGCAGAGTCCAGCCTCTTCTCCCACAAGAGTGCAGAACACGAACCTTCTTAATGTAAAATACCTGGCCTGAAGCCCAAGTGCCTAAACCAGAACTAATACACTTGGACACTGGGCTCTCAATCAGCAGTTCCCAACTTAGAAGGATGAAAGCTACTTGTCCTGCCACCACAGTGCTTGCCACAAACCTTCCTAATGTAAAACAACTGGTCTGAAGCCCAAGTGCTTAATCCAAAAGACTTAGAATGATAGCTACACTTTAATCAAGTTACAACCAAGCAGTAATAAATACCATTGAATACTTTAGAGAATGTCTGGATTAGTGCTCAAGTTACACAAACAAAGCTAGACCCAGCAGGCCCGAATCCAGTCTATGCCACAGCAAACAAGGCGCACCAACTTCAGTAAGAAACAGTTCAGATATGCATGCACTATAAGCCTTTAATCAGAAATTCCCAGCTCAGAAGGGCAAAGTCCAGCCTCTCCTCCCACAAGAGTGCAGACCACGAACCCTCTTAATGTAAAATAACTGGCTTGAAAGCCCAAGTGCTTAAACCAGAATTAATACACTTTTAGAATAACAGACACTGAGCCCTCAATCAGCAGTTCTCAACCTAGAAGGATGTAAGCTACCTGTTCTGCCACAACAGTGCAGACCACAAACCCTCTCAGTGCAAAACAACTAACTGGTCTGAAGCCCAAGTGTTTAAACCAAAAGGCTTAGAATGAGTTACACCAAGCAGTAATAAATACAATTGAGTATTTTTAAGATGATGCAAAAGTAAAATGAAGTAGGTAGAAACACAAGTACAGTGAAAGCAGATGAATTTTTTTTTTTTTTTTTTTTTAATCTGAACAAGTGCTGAGATCAAAGAAACAGATTTGAGTGCTGAAACTATAAAACTGGCTAGTTATAAGAAAAAAAAACAAGCTAGAAGGCTTCCCTCAAACACAGAAGGGCTTGGGGGCTCAGAAGCCTACAAATAGTCTATACCACTTAACAAGAAAGGCAGGAAATAAGCTTAATTTTTTTTCTGTTTCCCAGATGCTCTCTTTGTACACAGTAGGAGTGCCTGAAATCAGAATATGATCTCACTGCACTCAGTTGAGTGAGCAAATGAGATGGGCCCAGAGGCAGGCTGAGGGGCGGGCAGTTTCAATGCCACTAAGATTAACACCAAAACAAAAACAGGGAGGGTGGGTGGTAATAACTGAAGAGCAGAATAACTTCAGTATTCCTTCAACACTCCTTCATACACAGCTTAAATCAAATTAAATACTGTATTTTTTTTTTAAAGAAAGTGCAGATAAAAGTACTTAAATTCTCTTATACGTCCAGTTGAATATAACCAAGTTGTTAGCTGGCCAAAGCTGAGATTTTAAAGCAGGAATTATTTCACAATACAGCAGTTAAATATGAAAGGACAGGAAATCAAAGAATGTGGCTACCCCCACACCTGTAATTACTAGCAAATAACAAAAATCAGCCAACACTAGCTTCAGTTCAAGTTACTGAAGAGCAGAATAACTTCAGTATTCCTTCAACACTCCTTCATACACAGCTTAAATCAAATTAAATGCTGTATTTTTTTTTTAAAAAGTGCAGATAAAAGTACTTAAATTCTCTTATACGTCCAGTTGAATATAACCAAGTTGTTAGCTGGCCAAAGCTGAGATTTTAAAGCAGGAATTATTTCACAATACAGCAGTTAAATATGCAAGGACAGGAAATCAAAGAATGTGGCTACCCCACACCTGTAATTACTAGCAAATAACAAAAATCAGCCAACACTAGCTTCAGTTCAAGTTACTGAAGAGCAGAATAACTTCAGTATTCCTTCAACACTCCTTCATACACAGCTTAAATCAAATTAAATACTGTATTTTTTTTTAAAAAAAGTGCAGATAAAAGTACTTAAATTCTCTTATACGTCCAGTTGAATATAACCAAGTTGTTAGCTGGCCAAAGCTGAGATTTTAAAGCTCTGAGATTTTAAAGTTCTGAAACCCTTTGGGCAGAGGTAATAGCCACCAGAAAAGCTGTTTTCCAAGATAAATATTTCAGATCTGCTGTGGCAGCAGGTTCAAAAGGTGGAGCAACCAAAGCTTGAAGAACCAAAGTAAGGTCCCATGTGGGGAACAGGATGCTGGACTGGAGGGGCGTAACAAAAAGGTGCCTTTAATAAAGGCTTTGCACAGTCTGGAGGAGGCTAGAGAGACAGCATTCTCACCCACATGAAAATGAGAAATGGCAGCCATCTGAAGCTTGACAGTAGAAGAACTAGCTCCGTGTTGAAAAATATCAGCTAGAAAATCAAGAATGGTGGAAATAGGAGCCGTGAAGGGGTCTAAACTCCTCTGAGAGGCCCAAAGGGAAAAACGTTTCCACTTGCTGCGATAAACCTTCTAGATGAAGACTTATGAGCAGCCACCAAAATAGACCTAACTGAGGAAGATAATCCATGAGTCCTACCAATCACGGGAACTGGAGCAGCCAATCTGTGAGCTTCAAACTGTCCAGATTTGGATGAGGAACCCCCGAAGGGTGTGAAATCAGATCCTAAATGGAATCCAAGATCCAAGGTGGAGCCAGAAGGTGAGATGAAGGAAGGGAAACCATACCTGGTTAGGCCAAAATGGGGTAATGAGGATCACTTTGCTCCCCACTCAACGAGCTTTCTGTAAAAAACGCAGAATAAGAGGTACTGTAGGGTAAGCATACAGAAGACCGGGAGGCCAAGCATAAACTAGTGCATCTCTGGGGGACTCCCCTGGCAGGGGTTTCAGAGCAAAAAACCCGCTGCACTTCGTGTTGGAAGGAGATGCGAAGAGATCGCAGCAAGGTTGACCCCACTCGTGGAAGATCTGTTCCGTTACTGAAAGATTCAGAGACAATTCATACGGCATCAAAATAGTCTGACTTAGCCTGTCCGCTAGGATGTTGGACTGTCCCAGAATGTGCGTTGTGATAAGAAAACGACCGGTGGAGATCGCCCATTCCCACACTCTCATGGGCTCGCGACAAAGGGGGTAAGATCTGGTCCATCCCTGTTTGTTAATATACCAGACCACTGATATGTTGCCTGACTGAATTGCAATCATTCCCAGAGGAAGAAAGGCATGAAGGGCCTGCAACACTAAAAGGACCGCTCTCATCTCAAGGACATTTATATGCGAGCTGGTCTCTACAGGGGACCACAGGCCTTGAACTGTCCTGCCCGAACAATGCCCCCCCACCCGAGTTGGGAGGCATCCATGGTCACTGTGGCTTGGGCTGGGGCTGGACCGACAGACTCGACTGAGTTGAATTTAATATGCTAATGGCAGTTCCAACAAGGATCATTGTACAGCTAGAGTCCACTGTAGAATTCTCATGTGTAACCAAGCACACGGGAGAAGTGTTATGGTCACTGCCATTGAGCCTAAGGCCCTCAACACAGATTCTGCCGTTGGGAGATGAGAATGGTAAATCAGGGAGACATGCATCCTCAGGTTTTGCACTTTCTCCGAGGTGAGGAAGATTTTGCACTGTAAAGTATCTATCCTTGTGCCAATATAGTCTATCACCTGTACAGGACCTATGAGTGATTTGGATGCGTTGATTGTGATCCCCAAATGCAGGGCAAGGATCAGGATATAATCCCTGGTTTGGGAGAGTAGACACCTGGTGGGAGCATTGAGGAGCCAATCGTCCAGGGATGGATAGACCTGAATCCCTTGAAGCCTCAGGTGAGCTGCTACTACCACCATCACTTTGGTGAACACCCTGGGGGCTGCGGTGAGACCAAAGGGTAGGGCTCGAAACTGGTAATGATTGACTCCTAGCAGGAAGCGGAGAAACCTCCTGAAGCTTCTGTGCATCTTTATGTGATAGTAAGCATCCTGGAGGTCTAACAAGCACATCCAGTCGCCCTCTTGCAAGTACAGCATGATGGACTATAGTGTGACCATCCGGAACTTCTCTCTGGCAACTGACAGGTTCAGGGAAGAAAGGTCCAGAAGACACCATAAGTCCCCCATTTTCTTTGGCACCAAAAAGAACCTGGAGTAGAAGCCCGATCTGGACTGCTCTGGAGGGACGGTTTTGATGGCTCGGTTTTCTAGCAGCTTGGAAATTTTCTTTGCTGCTGCCTTCCTTTGCGTGGGTGGTACATCCAGGAGGTGTTTGGGAGATTTGGGGGGCCCACAAAGAGGATAGAGTATCCTCTGGATATGATATGAAGCACCCAGTGGTCTGATGTTATGGACTCCCATACCACTAAGTGCAAGGACAATCATCCCCTGACTGCCTCCAGAGTAGAGCAGTTGGGCCACCCCTCATGGTTGCTGCCTGGGTCTGTCCAAGAAAGGTTCTCCAGACCTGAAATTCCTCTGACCCCCTGTGCCTCTGGGCCGGCATCCATTCTGTCCCCCTCTGCCTCTGGGGGAAGAAGAGCCAAGAGTGTCCCGGGAATACTGTGACTTCTGGAACCACATCTTCTTTTGCCCTCTCTGGTTCCGGGAAAAGGACGTTTGAGGGTTTGAGAAGTGGATCCCGACGGCAGACAGTGTCTTCCCATCTTTCTCACTCTGAACTAACATCTCTTTGACAGTCTTACCAAAAAGAGTAGAGCCGTCTTAAGGGGCATTGGCAAAGGATGCCTTGAAAGGTTCCGAAAATTGACATAATCTGAGCTAGGCATTGCGCCTCATGGACATGCTGGACCCAGCTGCCCTAGCTGCTCCTTCAGTAGCATGTTAAAGGAGTGGCATGGACCCATCCTCACGGAGGAGACCCTGTCCTCCTGCGACATGGACTTAGGGGGAGACTCCTCCAGCTCCTTTACCAGGTCGCGTTGGAGTCTGGTGACATGTGCCAGGTAGTTCAGTGCCCTAATAGAAAAGGTAGCTGAAGCGTACACCCGCTTCCCTAGGTGGTTCATCATCCACGACTCTCGGTCAGGAGGATGAACCGAGGAACTCTCCTGGGCAAGTTCCTTCTTTGTGGTTGCTGGTACCACCATAGCGTCTACAGGGGAGCCTTTGTTCCATACTGGCCTATCTGAGGATGGATTCAAAATCTTGTTGGGCCTTTTTGGAATTAGTTCCATGGTGTCCGGCTCCTTCCATTCCCCCGAGGTGACCACATCCACTAAAGGATCCATGGGAAGGGACACCCAGGAAGTAGATGAGCCCATGCTGAAAGCCTCCAGGAACACGGACTCATCAGAAGAAGGTTTGGGGGCAGACCAACCTCCCTGTTGGCGAAGGATTTCCTTGGGAGGTGACCTAGAAGAACCTTCTCCATCCAAGTCCATATCCTCGGTGAGGGACTTGGGGGAGTCCAAGTGCCTCCTCTTGCACGTATGCTTGCGAGGCACCTCTCCGGTGGGGCTCTCTGAGGGGGGGAGCTCACAAGCCACTTGTTCCTCAGGCAGGAACCGTCTGGGGTTCCTCGAGCTCAGGCTGTCCCTCTGGTAAAATGATGGGGATCGTAGAAAGAGCCTTGGGGGTCTGGGTGGAGTCCGAGGGGACAGTCAGGGGTCTCGATCCAGTGAAGAGAACCCTTTCTACCACGTCGAATGCCGAGGGAGAGTGAGCCTGCTGAGAAACCAATATGGAGGCCGGTCTCCCTGGGTCTGACGAGAGTATCGGACTCGGACCTGAAGTGGACGGAGCTTCAAGGGAGGGAATCTGGCCCGACAAAGGCAGAGCTGGTGAAAAAATTTCCACTCCCTCGGATCCGACACCTAAGCTCTGGCTCCAAGAGTAGCTCGGATCCGAACTGGTTGGATGCGACATGCTCCAGGCAGCTGTCAGCATTGAGGAAGCAGGTACTGTCTGCGCCAACCCCCTGACTAAAGCCAACCTCAGATCCGAATACTCCGAACCCGATGGACAGATCGGAGAAGGAGATATCGGTTAGAAGAAATGAAGCGAGCTCTCTACTCCTGAGGGAGAGGGGGATGGCAAGACCCCCATCTGGATCCGAGTACGAATGAACCTCCTCATGATTTTATTCATATCGACCTCAGACAAAGACCGGGTGGACCTCGATGAGGCCACTGACTCCAACCTTGCGGGTTGGGGCACCGAGGCCCTAGAAGCTGAGCGTGTCTCCTCTGGCTCCGAGGAAAACCTCGGAGATTGGAGCCGAGGGGAGTCATGGATCCTAACAGTCTTGACCGGTGAAGGGAGGTCCGGAAACCTCTTGCGTTTTTCCCTCGACTTCGACTCTCTCTCCTTCTCTCTGCCCCTTTTCCACTCCGCTTCAGTAGGCTTTTGCACAGGGGGTTGAGTCCCAGCCTGGGAGGGAGGAGAAGCCAGGGGAAGAGAAGAAGGCGAGGTGGCCACAGCAGCTGCTGTGACAGAAGACGAGGCAACTGTCTCAGACAGGGGAAGAAGGCCTTTCAGGGCCAACTTGGCCTTCCTGTCTTTGATGGCCCACAGGTTAAACCCTGCGCATATAGTGCAGTCTGTGCTAAGATGGGCCATGCCCAAGCACATAACACAAAGAGTGTGGCCATCCGCAGGGGATAATTTATCACCACACTCAGTGCATCTTTTAAATATCGGCTTACCAGCCATTGCATCAGAGGAAAGAGTAACTGAAAAAAAGTGTTATTTCTTTCTCACTGAAAACACCCACTCACCACACTCACACACAGAACACACTGAGGCGGGAGGAGAAGCAAAACCACACACAACTACTCTGAACTAAGATACTAACTCTAAAACTAGAAAACTCGAAGCACCAAGTGAAGGGGAGGAGTAAGGGAACCTGCACTATCACTACCTACAGTTTAGAGAGAAAAAGAGATTTTTCAAAATTTTATCCACTTACAACCTGGAGCTCTGGAGATCATGATGCTTTAGCTATTCATTGCAAAATGAGATCTGGGGGTTGGAAGGTAGTGGAGGTGTATTATGGGTAAGGGGAGGAGCTTGGAGCTCGGAGCAGATGCTGTTAAAGTTGCCGGCTCAGATCTGATACGGATCCGGTACCCCATATGTTGAAGACCAAATGAAATAAACTACTTCAGATCCTAGATATTCCAAGTGCTGTATACCATATAAGATACCCCTGGCAAGGGGATAATACTGCAATTCTTGAGGGTTTGAGATGGATGTTTATGTGTACCACATAGCAATTCCGACTCACTTGAGATACATGTTTATCTGTACCAAACAGCATGGCTTCAGCTTTCCTGCCATTTAGTGTTTATCCTAAGGAAATAAACTAAGATTGACCTGCCTTGAGGTAATTTTTCAAACTTGGAGTTAATACAAGAGCAGATTGAATTCAAAATCCAGATAACCAAGTCATCAGCACAAAACTAATGTGAAAAGTTAGGGGTGTGACCCTGACAGCAACTAGCAAAGGACTAATTGCAGAGGCTTAGAAGACTCCTAGGCTAAGCTGATGACAATGGAATAGGAAGATTCCTACTTTAATTTTGAAGGTATGCTCGTTGTGATAACAGTGCATTCACAAAAATCACCAGAATGAAAGCCGCAATATGTTAATTCTTGGGAAATGGCTGTGCATCACTGAATCAGTTGTGCTAAAGAAAACAAAAAGGACACCTGTCAGTTCCCCTTCATCTATATTGGTAAGAAAATGGTTAGTGAGGCAGAGTGTGGTGTGTAAACTGCAGTGCCACTTTCTAAAGCAACGGTGTTGGGAATTAAGAAGATGAAAAGAGCTAAGATGAGATTTGAGTTTGGAAAATCAGGTTTTTACAGAACTTTTGTTCATAGGTGTTCAATATGTTAATGACCACAAGGTCCTTTTTAAGCCTAGCCATGCATCCTAAATCTACTACAAGTTCTGGTACCTCTGATAAGTGTAAGCAGAGGCTTGGGAGATGAAACATTTACAAGCAGGGGGCTGGGAGATGAACCATTTACAGGCTGCCTCTATCTATTATAGACACAGGTGCTAAACCAGGGATGAATTTCCTGTTCCCCATCCAACTATCTAAGTTACACATGAATTGGGTTAGAGAGGAACTCTGTTCACATGGATGAATAACCTGTTTCACAGAAGGGGTAGTCTCCGAGATACATACCTGTCTCTCCAGCAGGTCCTACTTATATCACAGCATGGTTTAAGTATTTAGAACGGGTAATTCTGGTGCTGTTTGTTTTGTGGATATGCAGGAAGTCCATCACAGAGGGTTCAGACAATGCACTGTATACTAGGCATAGATCTCCCCTGAACAGCCTGTAGGAGACAGAAGTATAGAACCTTGAGGTGGTCTAAATAGGACATGTTACTTACACCCTGTATTCTTTTAGTAAGGAACCTCTGTGGACATTCCAACCGATAGATATGCTTGGTTAGATACATACCAAAGGGGGCACTATACTCAATGACAGGTCTGATGAATGCTGAATATAGAGGAATAATGGCTTCCTTGGACCTAGATGCCATATCTTTGTTTATAAGTTGCACAACATAGACACTTGACGGTCTAGTACTGTAGACACTTGATGGTCAAAGACTAGATTTCTATCTATGTGTGTCCCCAAGTCCCCGACTACTGGGTCAACTCTTACGGGTTTGTTGTCAATATGATAATTACCAGGGGTGGAGGACCTCCCAAGGGATACTATTATGTATTTCTTGACATTTAGATTTAGGTCATGGCTCTGACACCAGTTCTTTATCTGCTTCAACCCTTCCTGGAGAACATTTACATCTGTGGGAAGCTCCTAATTTATATCATCTGAGAATTTATTCAGCCAGAGATCATTAACATTGGCCTTGACTTCTGAGAAGTAAATGCCAAAAAGGAGTGGTTTGAGGACCAATCCTTGAGGGACTCCGCTTGTGACTGGCTTCTTTGTAGAGGTGGACTCCCCAATTCTAACTTCTTGGGTCCTGTGAGCCAGCTGGCTATCCACTGGATGATATAAGGGTTTGTACCTAACCTCTTGTGTCTGTCAACAATGCCTAACTGGGATATTGTGTCAAATGCCTTGGCTAGGTCAAGGTAGGCAGTGTGAACCATTTTGTCCTCATCCATTGTTTTGGTGATGTTCACAAAAAAGTCCACCAATAGGAGTAGGCATGCCCTGCCCTTGACGAAATCAAACTGGGTTGGATCCAGTTTCTGGAGGTTTCCTATGACATTACTGATCATTTCCATGATAATTCTTTGCATGACTTTGCATATGAAACTAGTGAGACTTATGGATCTTTAGTTTCTCGGGTCTGCAGACAGCCAGCCTTTGTGCAGAGGGATGACATTTGCTGTGCTCCATTCACGAGGCATGAAGTCTGTTTGGAAGATATGGTTAAATGGCAATTCCAGAGGGCCTGATTGGTCATATTTCAAGCTATTTAGAAGGCATCCTGGGATATTGTCTAGGTCCACTGATACAGTGTTCATGGCCTTAGAGAGAGCATTAGGGACCCTCTCTCTTGCAATAGCAGGGGGAAATATATTTGATGTTATTTCCTGAGGGAAGGTTGAGGGGGAGAGACGCTTAAAGTTGAAGATGTATTTGCTGGCCAATAGGTTTGCTATATCTTCTGGCTCAGTATAGGTGCCTCTATTAGGAATGCGCTCTGCACACAATTGTGTATTACCTTTGAGTTTGCAGACATGACTAAAGAATGACTTGTGGTTGCCCTTGGCCTGTTACCTCAAATTTGGCTTTGGTAGACATTATTTGTCCTCTGAGTTGTTTGTTTAGTTTGATGAAAGTGCTTTTATCCTGCTAGGTGCTGCGCCTCCTAATTTTTGCCATGATTGTCTTCCTTCTGTTATACAACCTACTGATACTGTGCTTCCACCAGGATGCCTTGTTTTTTGAGTTAGTTCTGTATTTCTTCCTGGTGGGTATAGCTGCCGTTATACAGCTATTAACAAGCTTGTATAGGGTTTATCTGAACAGTTCTGCATAGGCAGCAGTGCTCTCAGGGTTTCTGGGGACTTGACATTTTGCCAGGTTATCATTTAATAGTAGAAAGTTAGCCTTAGATTAGTTCCCAAATATTTCAGGTTTAGCTGGGGTTCCAGGTTTTATTTTTACTTCAACGGAGCTGATGTTCCAGGTTTTATTTTTACTTCAATGGAGACCACTTAATGGTCTGACCTTACCAGACAAGACATTATACTAGGGGACATGCAGCATTCTCTCATATTAGTGAGGACCAGATCCAGTATGGTTGCACCCTTGTTGGTATATTGACAATCTGGTCCCGGGTTTTTGTTTACAAAATGCAGGAATCTCTGTGCATGTACATTTGGTGTTGTATATGATTCCCAGTTAATACTTGGGTAATTAAAGTTGCCCACGAATATGGTATTTGGTTGGATGGTGAGTGTTTCCAGTAAGTTTAAATACATGGTATGGGTTCCTGGGTCATAGCAGGGACCTACAGCTTGCAAGGAAGTGGTATTGGAATTTGCCTATGGTGATTTGAACAGGGAGAAACTCAAGGTCATTGTCCTGTTTGACCAGTCTTGAAGTACATTTATTTTTTATGTAAATCGAGACACCTCCACCTTTAGTCCCTTCCTGCATAACATTTGGTCTAAATGTGTGAAATGCATTATATACTTGCACTCTCAGTGTGCTCTCCATGGCTTTAAACCATGTCTCAGTAACTGCACAGATGTCAGCATTCTCTTGGGTAAAGAGAGCTTCTAGGGAGTGGAGTTTTTTGTTTAGACTCTTAGTTTTAGATTTTCTTGATTTTGATTTACTATGTTGGAAATACTTTAGTTTGGCATTGTCTAAAAAAGGCAGTCTGGAGGAGGACAACATTTTAGCTAATATTTGAAAGTCTAGAGGGAAGAAGTGCAGACCATCCCTGGCAAAACAGTATGGTCTGTTGACTATCTCCTTCCATGCTGACAATTACTGCACCCCCTTAATGACACCAGAAACAAAGCCAATTATTAAAGTCAGTCATCTTTTGCTCATATTGTAGTATCATCCTTGGAGAAGGTAAAATGCTGCTAAATTCTAGGCTCTATCAGCCGGGACACATATTCCAAGAGTTCCATGATGTCTCTCTTCATATAATCTAGGGAGGTACGTCTCAATTCATTTATACCACCACAGAATATTACTGAGTCATACTGGTACTTGTGATCCAATGACCTGAGTGCATGTGTAATGTGGTGGGTCCTGGCCCCCTGATAAGCAACTAACCATGACTTTCTCTTTACTCAGCCTGGTAAGAGGGACATCAGTGTGTCTCACAATGGAGTCTCCAATGACCAGAATGTTGGATTGTGCAGTGGCTTGCCTTACAGGCTTAAAAGTAGAGGCTCCATGAAAAGTGGCTGTATGTGCTGATGTGGGTATTGTTTTTAAACAGTGCGTTTTGGATTACTGAGGGTATTTGTTAAGTGTACTGCTTCTAGGAGGTCTTTTGGGTTTAGGAATGCTACATTTAACTACCTCAGCACATGTGGGTCTATATGCCTGCTTTGAATTGTGTGTGATGGGTGCAGTATGGGTATTACTGATAGCCTTATTGACATTAGGAGTGCTTTTATGTGAGAGATTTGACTGCAGTGACTTTGTGTAAATCATCTCTCACATAACATATCAGTTTGTTTGAGAATTAACTGGTTTTCAGTAAACATGAGGCAATTTCTATATTGCCTCAGGATCCCCATATCCACAAAGCTAGTAACGGAGACCATGGGAAAGTGCATATCCATGGCAAAAGACTCTTTTATACTGATTAGACAGTAGAAGTGAGAATATAAAGTAATGTCAAGAGTACCTGATTTGCAACTCTGAGGGCAGTGCTTGCCACTGCAAACTAGTGGTCCTGTGTGCAACTAGGTATTGGCGAAATTTCATTTGTGCTTTTACAGGAAAAATGTCATTGTTTACTAGATGTCCTGTGTCCAGCGAGGTACTGGTGAACTTTTGATGGTGCTTTTACCGGAAAAAAAAGAAGTTATGTACTCTCCATAACGTTTCATCGGAGTAGGTACTTCATTTGTCTGCAACCTGTGGGTATCGGATCCGACAGCTTTACTAGCTAAAAGATCTGAGCTCCTAGCTCCTCCCCTTTACCCATAATCCCCCGCTACATGCTGCCTTTCCTCAGATCGAGTTTGCTTAATCCAACAACTAATACCCTTGACAGAGGACCAAATAAAGCCTAAACTCATGAAATAATCACAATCATGATCAGGAATCACGATAATGGTTAGGGGGCATGGAGAGGAGGTTGGTTGCAGACAAATGAAGTGCCTACTCAGATGGAACGTTATGGTGAGTACATAACTTCTTTATCTGAAGTAGTTACTTCATTTGCTCTGCAACCTGTAGGACAGAGTCCCCAGCTACCTAAAACCTTGGGCAGCCTTTAAGGAAGGATATTCCGAAGCACCGCAGAGACAAAGGAAGCCCTACTCCTGGATATCATATCCAATTTATAATGAGAAATGAATGTATGGGAAGAGGACCAAGTAGCTGCTGAACATATGTTGTCCAGAGGAACCCTGGACCAGAATGCTGCTGATGTGGCTATGGATCGGGTTGAGTGGGCATGGACACCGATAGGAGCAGGTTTACCTGAGGATACATACGCATGAATGATGCACTGTGAAATCCAATTTGCTAAGGTAACTTTGGTAATAGCTCTACCCATAGCAGATTTGGCAAAGGACACAAACAACTGATCAGCCTTGTGAGTATCCTTCGTCCTGTGCAAGTAAAAGCGTAGTTGTCTATGTACATCCAACTTGTGTAATTTGTATTCTCCTTTGTTCTGAAAGTTGGGAAAGAACACTGGTAAATTAATCGACTGATTAATATTTGACTCTGAAGCCACCTTTGGTAAGAAGGAAGGGTTAGTCCTGAGAGACACTCTATCCTTATGAAAAATCAGATAAGGGGGTTTCATGCAAAGGGCTTGAAGTTCCGAAACTCTCCTGGCTGAAGTAATAGCAACTAGAAAGGCTGTTTTCCATGATAAGAACTTTAATGGAACTGAGGCGGCAGGCTCAAAAAGTGGGCTCGTCAATGCTTGTAAAACCAGAGTTAAGTCCCATGGTGGGACCGCAGTTTTAACTGGTGGTTTCAATAGAGAAATGCCTTTCAAGAAGGTTTTGCATATCTTCGCAGAAGCTAAAGATCCCAGTCCATCTCCCACATGAAAATGGGAAATGGCTGCCAATTGTACTTTAACTGTAGATGCACTAGCTCCTTGATGGAAAATGTGTGACAGAAAATCAAGAACCGTCGGAATAGGGACAGTAAAGGGATCTAAGCCTTGTCCTTAGCCCAGATAGAAAAACACTTCCATTTACTGCTGTAAATCTTTCTGGTAGCAGGCTTGTGAGCCGCTACCAGAATGGCTTTCACTGGTGATGAGATGCCGGGAGTCCTTGCCATCAGTGGAACTGGATAAACCAAGCCGCGAGCTTGAGGTTTACCAGGTTCGGAAGTTGCAATACCGCAGGATGCGAAATCAGATCCGGAATGGGATCTAAGATCCATGGAGGAACTACACTGTGAGACCGCAGATATGGGAACCAGATCTGGCGAGGCCAGAATGGGGCTATGAGGATAATTCTGCTCCCCAACTGATGTGCTTTCTGAATGAACTTCATCATAAGAGGAAGGAGGGGATAAGCATAGAGGAGACCGGGTGGCCAAGCATGAACCAGAGCGTCTCTGGGGCTCTCCCCTGGTGGGGGAAGTATCGCGAAAAACTCGCTGCACTTTGTGTTTGACGGAGAAGCGAAAAGATCGCAGCAAGGTAGACCCCATTCGAGGAAGATCTGTTTCGCAACTGATGGTTTGAGAGACCACTCGTATGGTGTGAGGATCACACGACTCAGTTTGTCCGCCAGAATGTTGGACCAACCCGGAATGTGCGTTGCTACCAGAAAGCGGTTGGTGGATATCGCCCACTCCCAAATTCTCATAGCCTCTCGACAAAGGGGATAAGATCTGGTTCCTCCCTGTTTGTTTATGTACCAGACTACTGCCATGTTGTCTGTTTGAACCGCAATAGTCCCTAGAGGAAGAAGGCCGTGGAGAGCTTGCAATGCCAGAAGCACCGCCCTCATCTCTAGGACACTGATATGCAAAGCGGTCTCTAAGGGGGTCCATGTGCCTTGGACGCTTCTGCCCGAACAATGCCCCCCCCACCCAAGGCGAGAAGCATCCGTGGTCAACGTGGCTTGGGGTGGGGGCATTACAAAGGGTCTCCCTTCTTGCAGCTCCCGTGAGCGAAGCCACCAGAGGAGGGAGTCCCTGCAAGCCCTGCTCAGGGGAATAGGGGTGTTCAACGGATGTAGCAACAGAGACCATTGGACTTGAAGGGTCCATTGCAGAATCCTCATTCGTAGACGTGCATGTAGACAAAGACTGATTGCCGCCGCCATAGACCCTAGTGCTCTCAGGACTAACCCTGCTGAAAGAGCCGGGTTCTGAAGGAGGGCTAATACCTGACAAGACAAACTGTTCACCCTGTCGGGAGTTAGTAGGGCCCAAGAAATGCGAGTGTCCAATTTGGCCCCTAGAAATTCCAGAACCTGCACAGGATGAAGAAAGGACTTTTGAAGGTTTACCGAAATGCCCAAACTCTGGGCAAGAGTTAGAGCATAATCCCTGGCAACACACAGTTGATGCCTGCTGGAGGCGGTGAGGAGCCAGTCGTCCAGGTATGGAAAGACCTGAATGCCCTGGAGTCTCAGGTGGGCTGCAACCACTGCCATGACTTTGGTGAACACCCTGGGGGCTGAGGTGAGGCCGAAAGGAAGAACCCTGAATTCATAATGACTGGCTCCCAGCCGGAAGCGGAGAAACCACCTGGATTGTCTGTCCATCAAAATGTGGTAGCACGCATCCTTGAGGTCTATGGAGCACATCCAGTCATTCTCCCAAAGGAGGGGGAGAATTGATTGAAGAGTGACCATCCGGAATTTCTCTTTGGGAATGAACAGGTTCAGGGAAGAGAGATCTAGAATAGGTGTTAAGTCCCCCGTCTTTTTTGGCACCAAAAAGAACCTGGAGTAATAGCCCAATCCGAACTGGTCTGGGGGGACGCGCTGGATGGCTCTTTTTTCTAGCAGCTTCGAAATTTCTGAAGCTGCCACCTCCCTTTGATTGGGTGGGACATCGGGGAGGCGCTTCATGGAGGGGGAAGATTTAGGAAGGGGATGGAATAACCTCTGGATATGATTCGGAGCACCCATCGATCCGTCATGATGGGCTCCCAATTTAGTAGGTGCTCCAACAAACGCCCCCCGACTGCCTCCAGAGAGGAACAGCCGGGTAAGCCCTCAGGGCTGTTGTGCGGGTCTGTCCGAGAAAGTACAGTTTTGTACCTACCATAAATGTAGATGTTCGGGTGTATATACTGCTGCAGTCATCACACTTGGGTTATCCTGCCGTCAGGCAGTCCCGCAGTCGGCCGAATCCCAAAGTATGGTCCGGCGTCAGTTGTCGTCGCTTCTTCCCTGACGTCAGTGCGACAGGGGGATAAAAGAGGCAGCCGACACCATTTGCTTCAGTTTTTCTTGCCCCAGATGTCAGGTGCCCCCAACTAGGAAGGCAATGCAAATAACTATGCAAAAATACCTTAGTAGATAAACAATAGTACTAGCTGTTAGCAAATACACCATATAGACATGCATCCAATAGATTGATGTACATGGAGTTATAACTAACACCCTGGTATGTAGAGGGGATGGTGGGAGGGTAACCTGGACTGCAGCAGTATATACACTCGAACATCTACATTTATGGTAGGTACGAAACTGTACTATGTTCATCGTGTTATACTGCTGCAGTCATCACACTTGGGTTGAATCCCAAAGTTATGGATGGGTGGCTGGTACTAAACTGGGTTAGGTGAAGCTAGGATGCCCTGCAGAACTGCAGTGGCAAAACCCGCTCTGGTTTTTGAGTATAATAGAAGGTGGTAGTGCTTGGTAAAGGTGTGCACTGAACTCCAAGTAGCTGCCTCCAGAATGTCCTTGGTTGGAACCCCCCTGAGAAAGGCTGTTGAGGTTGCTGTAGCCCTGGTAGAGTGGAACCTAATATTAACAGGCACTGCTTTCCCATGGTGTGAGTAGCAAAAGCGGATACAATGTGCTATCCATTTGGAGATGGTCTGTTTTGAAATAGCCTTTCCTTGTGAAGCTGCAGCATAGGATACAAAGAGTTGGTCAGTTTTTCTGAAGGTCTTTGTCTTATCCAAATAGTAATGTAGTTGTCTGTGAATGTCCAAAGAGTGAAGGAGTCTTTCTCCTTTATTCTGGGGGTTTGGATAAAAGGTGGGTAAATGAATGGTCTGATTCAAAGCCACACTGGATACTACCTTTGGCATAAAGGTAGGGTTAGTACGTAAAGTGACTCTGTCCTGATGGAAAATGATGAAAGGTTCCACTGCCATAAGTGCCTGTAGTTCTGAGACCCTGCGTGCTGAGGTGTTAGCCAGTAACAGAGCTTTTTTCCATGACAAGTATTGTAGTTCTGCTGAGAAGGCTGGTTCGAAAGGAGGCAGTGTTAATTTTTCTAAAATGAAGTTGAGGTCCCAAGCTGGCGTTGGGGGTTTTCTGGGGGGGTCTTATA
The DNA here is from genome assembly GCF_019279795.1 of Protopterus annectens. Taxonomy (NCBI): domain Eukaryota; kingdom Metazoa; phylum Chordata; order Ceratodontiformes; family Protopteridae; genus Protopterus; species Protopterus annectens. The sequence continues at coordinate 1,394,212,443 of NC_056729.1, forward strand.
TTCTTAGCCCCTCTGAGAAACTGCCTTAGTAAAGAGTGCGAGAATATGGGAGGATCCGTATTATATTGAGCTGAAATGGCTGAAGCATGGATCTTAATGGATGAGAAAGAAAGGCCTCTGTGTAGCATCTCAGCTAAGTATTGCAGTATTTGAGGAATGTTTGGTATCCAAGGATTCTGGCCTTTAGCCTGGTTCCATGCACAAAATCTTTTCCATTTGTCTGAGTAAGGTTTTCTGGTGCTGGGCCTCCTGGCCTCCAAAATGACATTCAGGACATCCTTTGAGAGAAGTGTTGACTGATAATTCAAGGTATTCTCCATGCAGCTAAATTTAAAGCCCTGAGCTGACTGTGAAGGATCTAAAAGTTTTGCTGAGTCAACAGAAGTGGGAGTTGAGGTAAGATCCATGGAGGGCTGTGAGTCAAGGTCCTTAGTAATGGGTACCAGTGCTGACGTGGCCAGTCCGGAGCAATGAGGATCATTTGTGGTCTCTCTGATCTGACTTTCAGTAATACCTTGGTTAGGAGAGGTAGTGGTAGGAAGGCATAGACTGTCAATGCTGTCCAACTGAATGATAGGGTGTCCACGTTCCAGGCTAGGGAATGATAAGCCCTTGTGCAAAATTTCTGTAGTTGGCAATTGTTGGGGGAGACAAATAGATCTATGTCTGGGCATCCCCACCTTTGAGTTATCATTGAAAATACTTGTGGGTGTAGTCTCCACTCGTGAGGATCTGCCAAATTTCTGCTTAATTCGTCTGCCAATATGGTTTCCTTTCCTGGCAGAAATTGTGCTTGCAATTGTACTTGGTAAGTCAATGCTGTGTTCCACAAGGTCATTGCCTGTCTGCATAAAGGGTAGGAGTGTGTTCCTCCCTGTTTGTTTATGTACCACATAACTGTGGTGTTGTCTGTCCTTATTAGTAGTTGTCCTGGATGCAAGAGGTCCTTGAAGGCTGTCAGCGCATTTTGCACAGCTAGCATCTCCTTTTGGTTGATGTGTAGGTGCATTTGTTTTGCAAACCATTTGCTCTGTATGCACTGTCCTGCCATGTGTGCTCCCCAGGCGTAGTCTGAAGAATCTGTTGTCATAGTTTGGTTTGCTGGAGGTAAGACAAAAGGAAGACCCTTATTTATTTGACATGCTTGAGCCCACCATAGGAACTATTTTTGAAGGCAGGGAATGAGAGGTATACTTGTTTCGAGGCTGTGCCTGTGTTGAGCCCACACACTTTTCAGGTACCATTGTAATTTCCTCATATGCAGCTTTGCATGTGGAATTAGTTGAATGCAGGATGCCATGAACCCCAATGCCTGCAGGATTTTCCTTGCAGTGAGCTGGGTAAAAGTTGCCATCTTTTTGAAGTACTGAGTCAGTTGTTTTTGTTTGTCTGGCGTGAGATAAGCCATCTGGGCCATTGTATTTAAGCTGGCACCCAGGAATATTATGTCTTGTGAGGGTATTAGCTTGGATTTCTTTTTGTTTACTGTGTACCCTAGGCAACTTAGCAGCTTTGTTACAAATGCCAGATGCTGTAATAAAATGGCCTTGCTGTCCGCTTGGATCAGGCAGTCGTCCAGATATGGATAAATTTGTATTCCTCGTTGTCTGCAGTATGCAATTACTGATGCCAGGCATTTCGTAAATACTCTGGGCACAGTAGATAAGCCAAAGGGCAATTCAGAGAATTGATAATGCATTGTACCTGCCAAAAATCTGAGGTATCTTCTGCAATCTGGTCTGATAAGGACATGCAGGTATGCCTCTTTGAGGTCCAACGTTACCAGCCAATACTCCTTGCCCAGCATGGGAAGAAGCTGCTGTAGTGTGAGCATTTTGAATTTGGGTACCTCCAGGTATGTGTTTAGAATTGAAAGGTGTAAAATGGGTCTCCAGGCTTTGTCCTTCCTTGGTACTAGAAATAGTCTTGAGTAAAAACCTTGACCTTGCTCCTTTGCAGGTACCTTTTGAATTGCTTTCATATCCATGAGAGCTGAAATTTGTGTTTGTGCCTCTGCCCATTGGTTTGGAGGCAGATTTGGCATGCCTCTCATCCGTGGTAAAGTGTGGAAATGAAATCTGTAGCCTCGGGTAATAATATCCAGAACCCATTTGTCCTTTGTCATGATGCGCCAATTTTGTGGAAATAGAGCCAGTTTTCCACCCAAAGGTGCTGCCAGGGCAATTTTGCTTGGCATGCGAAGAGGGAAGTCATTGTGTTTGTTTCCTGAGGGGTTGAGATCTTTCATCTCCACCTTTTTGAGTTTTTCTATGCCATTGTCTAGGTCTGAAAGAACCTTGTGGCTGTCCTCTGCCCCTTGGGCATCTGTACCTACCCCTTTGGGGTCTGTCTGATGCAGGAAAGGACCAGTTTTTTGATGGCCAGTTTCTGCAGAAACGAGGAGGTTGTACCTGTAAAAAATCCTTAACTGTCTGCATGGATTTTGCCTTTTCTTCCATTTTCTTTAAAACTTCCTCTGCTTTGACACCAAATAACACATCTTTCTGCAATGGAGCATCCAATAACTTTGTTTTGACATGTTCTGGTAAGGCTTGCTCTTTTAGCCAAGCATGTCTACGTATTACAGATCCTGTGACAGCTGCTCTACATGAGGCTACCAATGAATCAAAACCACACTGTAAGGTATGCTTTCCCACCTGTTCTGCTGCATGCAGCAAATCCTGCATCTCTTTGAAATGGATGATCTGTCTGAGGGATCATTTTCTGCTTTAACTGTGTAATCAAGTACTGCTGGTATTTTAGCATGTGGAATTGGCAGTTTAAGGCCCTCATGGCCAAAGTGGCAGACATATACACTTTCTTCCCCCATCGTTCTAATGCTCTGGAATCTCTCTCAGAAGGTAGTGGATTCTTAGCAGTAGAGGCCTTAACCCCTTTGGGACCCTGGGAAATGGTATCGGGGTCTGCAACAGGGCTTTTATATAGAAACTTATGAGAATCAGAAACTCGGAAGTATCTGTCTGGTTTAGCTGGTGCAGGAGGTAAGGAATCTGGGTTAAGACTAGATTTGGTGTAAACATCATCCAAAATGTCTAAAACTGGAGGAATTGCAAGGGGTCTATGCTGTGGAAGAAGAAGAAACTCACAGAGTCTTTTCTTAGAGTCAGAGTAATCTTGGCCTTCCCAGTGGAAGTGTTCCCTCATGGTGTGTAAAGTTTCCCCAAAAGAGTAGTCTTCAGGAGGGGAGACAGAGGGAATGGACTCTTCAGCATCTGAGTCTTCATAAGGAGGGAAGGAATAATCCTGGTCCTCAGAGTTAGCTAAGGAAATGGATGCTTGGTCAGAGGAAGGATAATCTTCCTCCAGTCTAGGCCTTTTGTCAGGAGGGGATTGTGAACCCCTGATAAGGGTAATTAAATCCTCAGCCATCTTAAGCATCTGTTTTTTAGGCATAGGGGCCTGTGGGGGTGGGGGGGGTCTGTGGACCCGGTTTCCTAACTTTAAAGGGGGCTTTATGTTTAGCATAAGACTTAATAGAGATAGTTGTCAGTTTGAAGACACCTTCAGAAACCGAAGGCCTGTCCAAAATCTCCAGATCACCATCAGGGTTGGCGTCCGAGGGTTGAGATGGATCCAGCTCCTGAGGCCCAGCTGATTTGGTCTGGGAGGCTGTCAGAATTTCTAAATCAGCGGTAGTCAGGGGCTGCGTAGGCACCTCCCTGAAAACCAGAGAACCGGCGGCAGGCCTTGCTGAGGTCTCGGTATCTGGTCTTGGCCTTCGTTGCCTGTCCTTATCCTTGCGTTTTTTAATCATTGCTGATGTCGTTTGCTCCGACAACATGCTATAGTTAAATTTTCTGCCAAAATAATGTCGGGCGAAATCTGCCCGATGCTTGATTGTACGTTTGTTGAACCTAGCACAAAACCGACAACCAGAGACGTTGTGGTCTGGGCCTAGGCAAGGAATACAATAAGAATGAAAATCCTTATGAGGTATTTGCTTCCCACAAGAAATGCAATTATTAACTTTGTCTGACATTGGTCTGAGGCAATAAAAGTTTCCCCAACAGGGTACTTAGCTTTAGAGAAGACTTCGGGCTGAAATTCAATTCGAAAATCTCAGGAGCTAGCCGACCGGCACTTGCGAACTGCTTCTGCTTCGGGCACCGCACGGCAAGAAAGACTGAAGAAAATAGCGTCGGCTGCCTCTTTTATCCCCCTGTCGCACTGACGTCAGGGAAGAAGCGACGACAACCGATGTTGGACCAAGACTTTGGGATTCGTCTGACTGCGGGACCGCTTGACGGCAGGATAACCCAAGTGTGATGACTGCAGCAGTATAACACGATGAATATCGGTTCTCTAGACCCGAAATTATGTGAACCCCCTCTGGCTCTGGGCCGGCGTCCACCTTGTCCTCCTCTGCCTCTGAAGGATGAGGGGTCCGAAGCTGGGCGGGACTGCTGAGACTTCCGGAACCACATCTTCTTTTGTCCCCACTAATTCCTCGAAAAGGATCGTTGGGGATTAGAGAAGCGGACTCCGACGGCAGACAGTGTCTTCCCGTCCTTCTCACTTTGGACCAGCATCTCGCGTACGGTCTTGCCAAAGAGCGAAGAACCATCTAAGGGTGCATTCGCGAAGGATGCTTTAAAAGGTTCCGCAAAATCGCAAAGGCAGAGCCAGGCGTGACGCCACAAGACGACCCCAGCTCCGCTAGCTCTAGCAGCTCCCTCTGTAGCATGGGAGAGTAGCTGCATAGATGTGTTCGAGATAGACGTCAGAGTGGCCATACTAGTCGAGAAAGTCTTCTTATCCTCGACCGTCATGGACTCCGGGGGAGCTGCAGCGTATTCCTTTATTAGGTCTCGCTGTAGCCTGATAATATGTGCCATGTAGTTCAGCGCCCTTACAGAGAAGGTGGCTGAAGCAAACATCTGCTTCCCAATGCCGTCCAACGCCCGAGATTCCTTATCTGGAGGGTGGACCGAGGAACTCTCCTGTGCGAGTTCCTTCTTCGTGGCAGCCGCCACCAACATGGTATCCACAGGTGAACCCTTAGACCAGGCCTGTCTATCAGAGGGAGGGCTAAGAATTTTGTCTGGCCGTCTTGGAATTGGCTCCACGGTGTCTGGCTCCTTCCACGCCCTGGTAGTAATTAAGTTTACCAGGGGGTCAGCCGGAGGGGACACCTAGGAGGTAGATGGGCCTGCCTCAAACACCTCCAGAAACACGGACTCGTCCGAGTAAGGTTTTTGGGCAGACCACCCCGCTCTAATTCGCAACATTTCCATGATGTCTCCAAAGGACACATCCACAGGGGGGTGACCTTGGGGAACCTTCCCCTTCATCCAAATCCGTGTTTGTTGTGAGGGACTCAGGGGAGTCCAGGTGCCTCCTTTTACACTTCCGTTTGCGAGGAACCTCCTCGGTGGAACTATCCGAGGAGGGTCACCTACGGGGTCCTGTTCCTCTAAGGGAACTAACTGGAGGGTTTGAGCAGACTGTCCCAGTGGTCGGATGATGGAGGATAGACCCAAATGCATAGGGGGGGAGGATCCGACGCCCAGACCGGGGATCTGGAAGACCTCGACAGAACCCTCTCCCCTACCTCAAAAGCCGAGGGCGAGCCGCTTTCCCCAGACTCTGAAAGCAGTGTCCTCTGCTCTGAAGCAGGGATCGGTGTTGGAGCCGAAGCGGTCGGATCCGAGAGGGAAGTGTGCTCTGACTTGAAGGGTGCCGAAGACACACCAACCCCTACGGATCAGATGCTTGGCTCTCGGCCCCGAGAGCTAGGATCCGACACGCTCGAGGGTACAGTCGGTGTCGAAGCTACCAGAGCTATCGGTGCCGACAAATCCCCGGCTCCGAAAGGGGCTGGATCCGATGACTCCAAAACCCAAAAATGGGTTGGAGAAGGAGTGATCAGAGCAAAAAGGGGTACTGCAGTCCTCCCCTGAGGGGGGGGGGAGGCAGGAGCACCCCCATCTGCATCTGAGTCTGCAGAAATCGATGCATCATCCGATCCATGTCTGCGTCGATCAAGCTTCTTGTAGACCTAGAAGATGTCGTCGAGGTGGGCCAGGAGGGCCGCCTCGATGACCTCGAGGGAGACCGGTACTCCTCCTCCGGCTCCGGCGAAAAACAAGGCGAACAGAGCCGAGAGGGTGTGGATCGGGAGGCCCTCGTGGAGGGACTAGAGACTTTAGATGGCGGGGCTGAGGGATGAGTCTCAGCCCGCCTTTTATGACTTTTGTGCTTCTCCCTATCTTTTTCCTTATGCCTCTTCTCTCTTGAAGAGGCAGACGAGTCCCCTGAACTCTGCGAAGCAGAGGGAGGTTGAGTCCCAGGCAGAGTCGGGGGACCTAAAGGTACGGGGGCTGCGGTAGCAGCCTGCACCTTAGAGGTAGAGGAAGAAGAAGTGTCCTGTGGTAACAAGCCTGCCAGGATTAACTTGTTCTTCCTATCCCTGATGGCCCGGGGGGTTAAACGCTGCACATATCTGGCAGCTAGTGGATAAGTGGGCCACCCCCAGGCACAAAACGCACTGCGTATGGCCATCAGCCGGGGAAAGCTTATGGCCACACTCAGTGCACTTAGAAAAGACGGCTTTGGGCCCTTCAGCCATCACACTAACACACCCAGACACTAAGGTGAGGGACAAAAAACAATTACTTTAAACTAAAAATACCACAAAAAAATAAAACTAAGACTATAATTCGACAAATAGGGACTAAACCACTCTCACACTAACAAAAAAATAAACTTTTTGTCTAACTTTTAACAAGATTGACTGAAAAGATCTCACCCAGCCTAAGGAGCTCTTCACTAGTAGCTTCTTTCAGCCGCGGCAAACTCGATCTGAGGAAAGGCAGCATGTAGCGGGGGATTATGGGTAAAGGGGAGGAGCTAGGAGCTCGGACCTTTTAGCTAGTAAAGCTGCCAGCTCGCATCCGAGGTCAGATCCGATACCCACAGGTTGCAGAGCAAATGAAGTAACTACTTCAGATTGTCAACTAAATGTGTCTGCGTCAATACAGGGCACTGCCAAACACTTGAAGGGAAACTAATAAGTAGTCCCTGAACACTTATGTAGGATGTATTTAGGCAGATATTCAAAAGACAGAAGCAAATCAAGCAGTACTTACTGAGAAGAATTACACTGTGAAGAATGATGAAAAGGGGGGAGTAATCTGAATGGCTACTGCCTCGCTACTACTAGTGCTGGTCTCACCACAGCTTCATGCTGGTAGGATGCAATGCTCCTTTGCTTCTTCTTCCACCAGAAGAAAAACAGTAGTATGAATCCCAAGATGAGAAGCAAGGCCGCAGGCTGTCTGGTAAGCCACACCTTGGCCCAAAGGATGCAAGGCTTGTTGTAGCCTTTTCCTGGCAGATGCCTTGAATAGCAACCAGACCAATCAAGAAGGTAAAACACAGATACTCACTGTCCAACCAGAAACAGTCAGAAATAAATGCACTCTACTCTTTCTCTCACCAGGAGCAAAATATAAGCAGAAATTCCAAGCTGGCATCTATGAAGCAGTTACTTGGCTTTCCACTGATCAACATTCCCCAGGAGATAATGTCCCTATGCGCCTTCTCTCACCAAAAGCAAAATAGAGGCACTAATTCCTACGATGACTACTGAGAGGCAGAATGTGGGTTCTCCAATAACTGATGATGCTGCAGATTTTAAATGTAAGATGGAAAAATGGCTTAATATCCTAAGAGCTACAGTGTGCACTAAGCAGTTAGATATGAAGGAGAGGGCAACTTCAGCTTTAGCTAAGTGGAGAGCCATTAATTTTAAAAGAACAAGATAGATTGGAAGGGGAAAGCCACTTTGTATTCGGGTTCTATGGAATACAGTGGGATGGTCAATAAATTTAAATAGATGAAGTTGAGTGATTTCACAAAATGATAATTTTGTGCTTACTTACCATAGCCATTGAAAGAGGAGAGGGAAGAAGATATGTGGCCAAATTAACATAAGCAAGTGGAAAGACAGATGAGTTTAAAAACACAACAACACCAGGGTAGAAGGATGAGGAAAAACTTAATTTCTGTGTGACTCTGACTTGTTAATAGAAGAAAGATGAGATATGGCACGATATGAGATAAGAAGGATGAGGTTCCCGTGCTTGAGTATTCTGTACCATTCAAAGAGCAAATAAAGTGTCACTTGTATTACTCCCACCCAAGTGAAAGTCTTAGTGTCCATGTTTCTCAAAGCAAAGAAATTATATTTGTTGTCTGCACACTGTGATACTTTCCACTTCCCAGCATACACCATTATATGGTCAGAAAAGGGGAATGGGGACACCACCACAGTGCATGTATTTCTACAAGATTCCAAGCAGAAAGCTAATTGCCAGTTATAAATTATGAGTCAGTTAATTATTTTGTGTCATTGATTCATTAAAAAAGCAAATATACAGTTAAAAGCAGATTTTACACACAACATATACAAATAAATGAACTGCACACCCCTCATCATGCATATTGTGACAACTCATAACATATCAAATGGTATGTACAATGCCTTCTCTCTAGAAAAAAAATCAACTTTTATGATGCAAACTGTTAATATTTTGAGAAAATGTCCTCAAATTAACATGTATTTTGATTTAGAATTATCACTTGAAATGACAAGCACCAGCAGTTCTGAAAACTTTCTACATGTCTAGAATAAATTGTCTCACTACAGGTAGCTAGCAAAAGATAGTAAATAACAGCTCACAGCTGTCAGACTCTCTGATGGGCCCTGACATAACGATTAGGCTAATTACTTACACAGCTAAGTTAAAATCTGTAAAACTCTGCATACAGTGTGAGTCTGAACACAACATCTAATCAGATCATAGTATGAAGGTTAGTTTGAAAGCAGGCTTTTTATTTATTGGGGTGTTCTCTGTTACAAAGGATATACATAAAAATTCTCATATATGTGTAAATAAAGTAGATGACTGTCAGCAGACTGCAACATGAATCAACTATAACATTATGTCAGTCATTTGTGAATAACCATGATCCAATTTATTGATCTGTACATAAACAGCCCAACCTCAGTTTTTTTCTCCTTCTATAGTACTCCAAGAATTGTTTCTTCTTGTTCCATTTTACATTATTAAGCAGTCATTACATCTCCAGTGAAATACAACTAAGGATGATGGATTATTTTTTGACTAGACTATACCTTTGCTGTCCTGCCATGCTCCAAGCAATCCTGAAGTTCAAGTTTGTCATTTGCCATAGCTGCAAGAGGCCTAGAAAAAAAATAAAAATGAAATAGCTTCACTGCATAAAAATAAACATATATTTACCACTTGCTGCAACAAAAGTCATGTTTTGTGGGAAACAGGAAATATATTTAGCCGACTAGCTCTGGCTACCTGTACAGTTGATCAAAGAAATAATTTCTACTTTTCTGTTAGGAAAACAACATATTACATCAAAATAAAATCAAAACCATTTCAGGTGAATACATTTTAAAAAGGAAACAAAAGTTATGTACTTGCCATAACAAAAGATCTAGAGAGGTGGGTCTGTCTTCGTCATACAGTATGACTGACACTGCAGGATTTTGGTCAGCTCAACATTTCAACCCTTCCAAGAGTACTGTCCACACACCTTTCTTTATTCACAATGCCTTGCAGTAAATCTAGCTTGTTCTCCATATCCCAGGTGTACTGCTCATACATGAAACACAGCACTAACCATCTCAAACTGTAACAAAAGCATAACCAGTAATCCTTAGGCGATGCTTGTGATGAGGCAGGTGAGGGAGTGGATATGTTGAGGAGGAAAGCCATGTTCATCCAGATCTTTTGTTATGAAAAGAGGTTGCAGTTTCATTAACAATTTGGAGAGAGTTACAAGCTCAGCCTCATGGGTGATTTATATCGGAACATACCTCATATGACAGAAACAATATTGCTCTAGCTGATGGTGGTATAAACAAAAAACAACAGAAAAAACACCAAAAAACACTTCAAGGAAAAGAAAAAATTAGCATAACCACACTTTATTTACCACTTTCGTTCTCACAGGACTTCATCAGAATCAATAAAACACTAAAATCCCTACTATAAAAAGCCAAATCCCACCAGTCAAAATCAAGAAATAATTAAACTATTAAACTATTAAGTATATTTAAAGTGAAATACCACTAAAATCATTCACATTTCAGCAATCTGAGTCTTTTGTTCTTTAAAAAAAAACTTAATATTAATAACATCATTGAGATCTGGTGTTTTATCTGCTCCGAGCATAAGCTGCCACAATGTCTCCTTCTGTTCTAATTTACTTTTGTGATCTTGTCATACATAGAAATGTGTAATAACAAATTCTTTCTCCCACCATCCTAAAACTAAGTTAGCAAAAGGAGGTGGTTACTGTCACCCCCATTGCTATCCCCTTCTATTGTTTGTAAAACTTAAGTGTTAAAAATAAAATAATTGTTCACTAACACTATAGCCATTAGAATTCTATATAGATATACTTGATGTGTGTCGTAGAGCCCATATTTTTGTAAAAAAATGACTTAAAAATTCTAACCCTTCTTCTTCAGGAATCGACATATAAAGGGAAGAAATAGCCACTGTAATCATAGTAAAGGAAGGAGTATTATCACAAATTTCTGTCCTCACATGAAATTGTCTAATTTGATTAAAGAAATCTCGAGTCACTAATATGCAATTCCAGTTTCTTAACCAATGGGTTGAAAACATAATCACGAAACAGAGAAATATTCTCTGTACTACATCTAGGCGCAGAAACTATCGGTCTAAAGGGGGGAATTCTGAAAGTTTTATGTAATTTAGGGATACCAAACAGTACATCTCTTTTTGGTTCATCAATATGCAAAAAAATTGAACAATTCCAGATTAATATCAGCATTCATTAATAACTTATTATATATAAGCTGTCATATACATTCCTATGACTTTTCAACACATCACATTTTCTATCCTCTGTGTATTCCAATTCATTGCTGAGCATTTGTTCAATTGCATTAACATAACTCTCTTGTGTCATGTCTGCCCTCATATAGCTAACATGTTTGAATCTCTTTAAATCATTCAGAGCTCTAATTTCAATCTGACTTAAACTAAAAAACATATTTTTAGATTTCAGAAGCATACAAACCAACTGGAAGGTTTAGAACTAATGCCATTCAAAATAAAACTTAAATTCAGTTTCCTAACATACTTTTTAAAGTCAACATTAATTCTAGTTTCATTAGCACATTGACTAGGAACAGATGCCACGGTGGTACAGCGGTAGCGTTGTTACCTCACAGCAAGAGGTTCTCCTGTTCGATTCTCGGCTTGGCTTGGGAGTGCCTTCTGTGTGTAGTCTGCATGTCCTCCCCGCGGCTGGGTAGCGTTCGAAAGACATGCGTGCGTAAATGGGCATGCCTTTGTTGAAGGTTAGGCGTCGAGCTGGCACCTCGGCATTTCGTAAAAACAATCTGCTGCCAATCATTAGCGGACTGGAGTTCCGCTGTGGTGACCCCTTACCGGGAAAAAGAAGAAAGACAAACAACAACAACAACACTGACTAGGAACAAAGTTCAAGCCTAAGTTTAAAATTTTGTAATGAACATCTTGCAAATAACATTAGACAAATTATAAACATTTCCAAAAGTCTTTGCATTTATTTTTTTGATGTTTTCTCTCAGCACTTCCTGTTGTGGCTTCTCCCTTGACTCCTGGTGTTGTAACTCCAACTCCTCTGCCTCAAAAAAATTGCTGTTAGCTGAACGAGTGGTCATTCTATCAAACTTTTGTACAGAACCACCATTATTGTTAACCAAACCTGACAAGTCTTTAAACTCTGAGCATTAGTATGCTCAGAAGTTCCTGGGCTTCCATTACTCTCTACATGAACTCTGTCACACGAAACTGCAGCCTCATTTATGCTTTCCTGTGGTTCTTAAATTTAAAGAGACAGTCTGCTCACCACCTGATGTGTTAGAACTATGCACACTATGCATGTTACAAGTCTGCATTAAAGAAAGTATTATTTTTATGATAACTTTTATGATAGGTATTCTTGTTGTTATTATTGTAAAGTCTTTTTACCTGATCTAACAGGAAGGCATTGCCAGACTCATAAGCTGCCATATCCCTTTGAATTTTCTTCTGCTTAGGAAACACAGCTGCCTTCTCGAACTTGGATACATTGTTAAAGACAGTATCATATTCATGCTGCAAATTGCTACACTGTTGCAATTGTGCTCTAATAGTAATATCCAAGTCAGTCAGACTTTTCTTTAGACTGTCAATAATGGAAACATTGTTTTTTATAAGCAAGATTAAAAATTATGTTCCAGCTTTACTGAAAAAGGAAACCAACTCATGATAGAAGTGAGTATCCTTGCTTACACTGCTGGTGTGATGTTTAGTCTTAGGCAATGTTCAAAGTACTTGTTCTCAATCACTAAACTACGAAAGCACTTTAAACGCTTTTCCATTTCCTCAAACAGTTCAAGTAAATTACCTCTATTGATGTGGTTCCCCTGTCTATTCCCAACAATTTAAAATGGGTCATGATTACTGTTTAAAAAGAAAGTAACATCTTTGAAAACTTTATTACTTATGGAATTTTGACCTATAACAGTTGGAATAACAGTTTCTTCGCCATCATAGGAGTCATCCAAAAATTCATAACTGGAACACTGATCTATTTCATTCAGTCTACTCACAACATTTGCCAGGGTGTTTTGTAACTCACCCACTGGAGAAGTCAATTTGTATTACCACAATTAACAGAACATGCTGGAGGGACAAGTTCATCTCCCAAAGACTGCCCATACTCTGGAATAAGCTTCCCATTCATGTCAAGCAGAGCACCTCAAGAGCCCTGTTCAAGAGAAATCTTGGTGAGTGGATGGGTAACAGAAAGTTCACTCCAGGGATCATTCCAGTTGCACTACTGGATATGGGCACTGTGAATTAACATTGGGTGGCGCTGTGCCTGGGCAATTGTTTTTGGGCTAGGCTTGTAAAGGCTCCAGGGTCATTAGCCTAGTACACACCTATGAACCTTTATGTGACAGAATACCCCGGTTCTATATTAGTAACAAAAATAATATTGTTTATTTGGTATATCACCGTAGAATCATTGCATGGCAGCATGAGACTAAATAATGTCAAAAGTAAAAATACATGCATGAATCCTAAGTTTGAATCCCAAAGCCATCATCTGCTTTCATTATGAATCTAAGAAAGTCATTTAAACAAAACAAAGTGTATCATCTGTAAAACAATTGTCAACTGTTTCTAGAACACCAGATTATTACATAAATTATCTCATGGTTATATTTTTGACTAGGTTGAGGGCTGATATAGCGGTTAAAGTGGCTATCTCGCAGACACAAAGTACAAGCTTTGATTGTCTCCATTGGCCAGGTATTTAATAGTTTGCAGACTGAGTTCCCAGTGGTTATCTAGGAACCTATAAGGAATAGGAGAGGGGATGAAGTTATTAAAGAGGCACCTTAAGCCCTAAAATACGTTTCAGATGGAGACTAGAACATCATTTGAGCAGTATCATTTTAACAGTGCTAAGTATTGCAGACTGAGTAACTCTGTGATTGTGAGTAAATCAGTAATGAAAACAGAAGCATAATGGATTAGTGGTTCTTAAAAAAGAGATGCTAACGAAACTCCCTATTATATTCAGAAGGAATAGAGAACTGAGATGAAAACAGAAAACAAATCCGAGATATGCATAGAAAAACTTTCAATATTTAGTACAAGGGAAGGCATACATGATAGAGGTAGGCAACTAGCTCTGTCTTTGGTTTTAATAGGTCTCTAAAACACCAGGATGCCTCTATCATAAATATCTGCAGAACTTTTGTTGATTACAAACTATTTAAAATACTCTCAAAATCAAATTGGACATACCAGCTAGAATGAGACTGAAAGGACCATTGTGTTTTATAAAGACATTTTCGATCACAACACGGACAATCAATCATGTGGTCAGATATGACTCAAATCAAATACAGCCAACTGTCAATCTGGAGAAAGATTTGCATTCCTCAGAGGATAGGATTCCTTTCTGAGGTACTGGAGAAATTTTAGAATAGGTATAGATAAGTTGAAGCTTGCAAAGCCACTTACAGAAAACACTTCCCTGGGGATTCAGAAACTCTGCATTTGTGATTACGGCCAGTCCAGCACTATTTATATTAAGTGCGCAATAAGCCTCGAGGCTTATTATCTGTGCATGTGGCCAGGTCACTGTGCACAATGAGTGGCTCCTGATTGTGGCCGCAGCAAAGACAGCAGACAGATTGTGTTACAGCACCTTGTGGCTAGATTAAAGTATAAGCAGCTGAGGTAAACATTGAATATGCACAAGCAGCTCTGGTAGTTGTTGTGAATCCATGTGCACAGATGAGAAAAGAACATTGACAATGTTGATGAACATAATAATGATGATGTTGACAATAATAATAATAATAGTAATAGTAATACAATAACATAATGTACAGGAATCATGCAGAGAAATGCTAAACAAAAGGAAAAATGTCATGGATGGCTAAGGGTGGCGAAGAGGTTTCATTATAGCAACAGATACCACAGAGATGGACAAAAGAGTGGAAAGGAAGCTGCCCAGTAAAGTATGATTGCAAAACACAGGGAAGAAGATGTTACGACAATACTTGAATGTAGAATAATGTGAAACATAGGAGAGGTGGTATACAGTAAAGTAACAGGATGATGTACTGACCTGCAGCAGTCTGAACAACATCGGAGTGTGAGCAGCAGGCCTGTACTATATTGTGTATGTCATTAAAAAAGGAAAATTTGCTAGCTTCAAGGGAGTCGACCCATCAGTTCAGTCCACATGCCAGTATATCCCTAGCTACCTAGCAAGGGGAGCTCCAGAAGCACTCAGACTAAAAGCATTGCAACAAAAAACAATGACTAGTAATAAAATAGTTCTCTGACCAGGAGAGTAGACATTTGTTGGATCCTGTACCTCTCAATTCTTAGCATAGGAAATCTGGAGAAAGTCTAAAATAATAAGGAACAGATTTTAAATATTGTTCTGTAAAACACAAATGAAAAGCCATTATTTAGTGCCTTCCTTCCTCAGCAAATTTTATGAGGAATAGATGAACAGTATGAGTCAGAAATCTGGACTTTCAGCAAAAAACTAGACAGTTAAGACCTATGCTGGATCCTAGACTTAGGATGCAAAGACAGGGTTGTCTGATTAGATCGGATCTGAAGGGGGAAGGCTGGAGGTGTGCTGTTTCTGGATGACCTGCCTTACATTGGATACAAGAACTTAGAATCTGAGAAGGATAACATCCACCTTACAGCTCTGGATCTGAAGACTCCGGATCCAAAAACAGCTCAGATGTTTCTGAGCGATCTGCCATATGCCGGATCCGATAACTTTGGATCCGAGGTGACAAACTTTTACTTTAATGCACTGGATCTGAAGGCTCCAGACCCAAATATGATAGCATTAGATCCTACGCCTCAGTTGGATCCAAAGGCTTAGGATCCGATATAATTAAACAGCCCCGAAGGAGTTTTTTTTCTTTCTGTTAGAAACTGCACTGGCTCAACAGCTCAGATCCGGAGGGGGTTTGGATCTCAAAAATACCTAACACTTACCTGTCGGATCCTAGACTTAGGATCTAAGGAAGGAAAAATTAGTTCTTCATCACAATTAAGCTGTAGTAGATCAGATCCGAATACCTTGGATCCAATGAATTTTCAGCTTCAGTTCAAGGATCCTGCTTTAGAAAGATACTGCAGAAGATCAAATTTGAACACCTTGGATCTGATGAAAATTGATATAATCTGACTGCTTGCTCGCACCAAGCCTGTTGAATCTGAGGGGGACTTTGGACCAAAAGAAGTCATAGTGTCTTAAGATCCGAGGGCTAGGATCCAAGGTCCTGGATAGAGGTTCCGTTTCAATATTTATTTATTCATTTCTCTTTTCTCTCTCTCTCTCTCTCTCTCTCTCTCTTTTTTTTTTTTTGTTAAGGGGTGTGTGCCCCTAAGGAAACCATAACTTTAGCTGAGCATACATTTTCTGAAGAGTATGAAGTCTGAAACACAAACATATGTCATTATTTGCTGACTAGTTTTCAATCACTTGTCAATACTTTGCCAGAAAATTACAGTTTTATGAAAAATGGACCAAAAATATCAGGTAAAGACTGTGTGATTTGCCAGAGATACAGCATATTACGTGTTTCTCTCAACCTCTTAGCTCAGAACCAAAGACTAGAAAGAAAGGCCACAACTTTCTAAGAAGGAAAAGATCTGCACCAAGCCTGTCACAATCCTTGCTCCCAGTATGAGAAAACAAATGCCCGTCAAAAAAAAAAAAAAAACACAAACTAAGGGCATGTCAAACCATTGCCCACACACTACAACTATGAGAAGGGAACTGGACCAGCAAAAAATGAAAACAAACATGGACAATCAAAGGATAGGCTTCCAAAGGTGGAAAGGACCACAACACCTAGACTGGACAACCATCATGAACTCAAAAGCCTGAGCCGTTAGTCTGAACAGAACTGCCAAGAAGAAATGGCAGCATTGTGCCAAAAAAAAAAAACGAGCTGTCTGAACAACAAAAAATCAAGCATAACACATTAGCAGTGAAGAACCGGCAATACTAACTTCAAAATAAAACCAAAAATTTAAATGTTAAAAATTAGATAGCAAAACTTATCTAAATAGAGACATACACTACAAAGACTATCAAGGGAGGAAGGAACCACAAATTTAAACATAGATATAAACTAAAGAAAAAGGTCACCTAAAGCTTGAAATACAAGAATCTTCAGTCTTACCACAATCGCAGCAAACAAGATCTGAGGAGTTAGATGTAGTGTACTGGATTATGGGAAGAGGGAGGAGCTTGAGATTAGGATCTAAAGTCTGGAAAATGCGTCCGTGTCGGATCCGAGGTTCGGATGCATAACCCATCAGTGAGGAAGAATGAAAAGTACATCAGATCTGGTGGGTAATTGTAGATCAGCAAACAAGAAAAAAAACTCTCAATAGTCTCACAAAAGAAAAACAAAGAGACTGACAAAACAAATTCAGAATGGGCAAATAGTGCCTCTTTACCATAATACCAGAAAAATGAACAATGACATATTCTTCCAACCCTTCAGTACACATTATTTCATTGGCAAAACCAGGTGTAACTGCAAAGACTCAGCTCTCAGTCACACTCTTCCTTTCATGTCTCAAGGTTAATGAAATAAATGGGGCACCCAGATCTCAGCAGAACTTTTTCTTCTTTCAATGCCAGCCAGATTATCCCAAAGTTAGTAAACTAAATAGTGCAGTCAGGTCTCGACAGCACTCCTTCATCCTTTACACCAGCCAAGTCATTCTGATATTAAAGATGTTAATGGTAACTATATGAAATGTTGGTACCCGCTTTAGTGAGTCATGTAATATGGAGACTGAATAGCTTGAAAAAATGGACTTACATATATTATATTTCTTTGAATGTTCCATTTTCTCCAAAATGTGGCAATTTCTGTAAGTTTGGAGAGGGAACTTGAACCCCACAATAGGGGGTGAAGAAGGGTTTGCCCCATGCAAAAAAAAACAAGTTTAAAGGAGAAGAGCGATGTTTGATATTTGCTCCTCTTCTATTTTTATTTTTTTCTAAGAGGTAAGCAGACTTCTTTACTGCTGCTGCCAGTGGTTGATCGATCTGACTCTCTCTCTCTCTCACACACACACACACACACACACACACACACACACACACACACACACACACACACACACACACACACACACACACATTCACTTACGCTTCAGAAAATGCTTGCTAACACAAATCCTATTTATTATTCAAGCAAATTTGTGATTTTATAAGAGCAATATTTAAAATGTGTTCCTATTTTGAGCCTTTGTTCACCCTTTATTTTAGGCTTTATGCAGATACCCTGAGCTAAGAGGTCGAGAGGTATGCAATCATCTTAACTGCTGCTGCTACCACATGATCGCTCCCACTCTTCATACTCTGTCACTCGCATACTCACTTCCGCTTTCATGCATGCATGCATATATACACTAACACACACAGAAGGAAACATAAACACACTTTTTTATGTTTCTTTTAATTTTACACTTATTAAACAGCAAAAGTGCTACTTAGCGAGTGTAAAATAATGGCTCGATTGATCTCTCTCTCACTCTCATGTAAACATACACACACACAGACATAAACACGCATACACATGCTTTTCTAGGGTCTATATTATGTGATCGATTGGCCAAATAGTCGAACATGTAATAGTCGACCTGTAATAATCAAACCGCCACAATGTCGAATGGAAAATAAAAAAAGAAAAACCCACCCAAACAAACCATTAAAACCCCCACACCCCCCGCTACTTAAATATACTAACTCCGAGATCACACTACAGTGCAGACAATGGAAAACTTCCATTTCCGCATTGTATGGAGATCTCCATTGAACCATTCAACATTGTGGCTGTTCAATTATTACGGGTCGACTATTACGTGTTCGACTATATGACCATTCGATCACGTAATATAGACCCGCTTTTCTATTTTTTTTTCTTTTTATTTTATACTCACTAAACAGCAAAAGCGCTGCTTAGCAAGCCTAAAATAATGGTGGTTGTTAGGCTACTTTCAGTCTGAGCTACACAGCAGCTTAATATACTGTTGTGAAGTGGCAGGCTTATTTTTCATCAGGAATTACCTCTAGAGGTCATCCATTCTGTAATGCTAACTATACAACTGGATTATGCTAACTATACAACTGGATTAATCAGTCCTAGTCCACTATCTTCTTTATCAGAATACTCCACACTTAACAAACTTCAGTATAGTCTCCCATGTATCCCCAACGGTAATTTCTTACATTAGCTTCTCAAATTCCCTTGGTAACAAACATTCCATCAATATATCCCAATTTCCTGTAATATATATGGATGAATTAAACACACTTTCTTTGCAAATGACATCTGAAATATATGCTCCACATTCCATTAATCTTCTTACTCTCTACTATTACCGTATATATGACAATATCCAGATCCTATTTCCATACTACTAATTTCTAATTCTGAAAAATAAATTCCACCTATTTTAATTATAGCACTAAATCCTTTAGTTTTGTTTTTATTCAATATTACCCTTACAGTAGTTAATTTTCTTCATTTTCATAATCACCTCCTTCATCTTTATCTTATTCTTAACTATAACAGCTACATCATTTGCATAATGATATACAGAAAGGTGTTGCTACAGCTTGTTGTATTACCCCCTTTTCTAACTCCATATTTTACTTACTTTTAATAATCACTGCATTCATTATCACTGTAAATAATATTCCACTAAAGGGCACCCGTGTTTAATTCTTCTCTATATCTATATTGCTTTTATAACCATTCACTAACCCTTTTTTCTCTGTATTATCATATATTGACCTCAATATCCTTTCTATTTTTCCTTCCAACCCATATTCTTTTATAATGTCCCAAAATTCCTCACATTCAACAATATCATATGCTTTCTTAACATCGCATGCCAGCAATTTACCTTCTGCTCCCACTGCCTTTAATAGATCCAATAACTTCTTTTATAATTAACCTATCTTTGACCTCTTTTCCCACACACTATGTATCCACTCATATAATACTCCATTTATTGCTTTACAAAAATTGTTTTGCATTATTTTCTTGAGTAGTTTATAACTGGTGTTACCGTCATGTTCTAAATTTTCTCTTTCTCATAGCATTTTATGTAAATAAATTTAACAACACCTTTACAAATGTATCTTCAGTGGCGACTGGTGACTTCAAATCAAAGGGGAGCTGCAGGAGACAGCTGAATGGGTGGGGTCAATAGGAATGGGTGTGGCCAACTAGAAAGGAGAGGAGCTATGATCAATACCACAAAAACTGTAACTTAAATTAAATACGCTGCCCTGGGTGCCAAACCATCATTATGAGAGTCCAATCAAGAAAAAAGGAAAGTGCAGAAGAAAAAAATATTTCAATTCATTGGCTGCATGGCAGCTTACTTAATATCTAGACGGAAACAAAAAGGTTGTGAGGCATGAAAAAATAAATTACTTTTTAAATACATTACTGGAATGCTAGTTAAAATCAAGTATAAGGAAAACAAGCAGCACTCAACTCAAACCACTTCTTCTTGCACTCCAGTTTTAATTATAATTTATATTCAGCTTTATTAAAGTACCAAGTAACATGCTGAAAGTAGCAATCTCTGTAATACCCCCACTTGTAAAAATGATTCTTATCCAAAAAAGACCTGCTGCCTGACAACAACTATCTACTTGTTTCATGGGGAAAACATGAAAAGCAAACAGGAAACAAGCTCAACATACATTGCTTAAAGGATTATTGCACAGGATATGGACCACACATGATAGATTGGCATTCTGTTTAGTTTGCAGGTAAAGCCTGTAATGAGCTCTTAAAATAATGTAATCCTGTCCTTTATTACAAATACTGTCATATGTATTTCAATACCCAAGGCTTATATGTTATCTAGTTATGTAAGTATTCTCTGCATGGCAACAACAGAATGGCTTTCAATGTTGGCAATCCGTTAACAGTATGCTTATTAAAACTTACTTGCATCTTACAATCTCAGACAAGCTTACCAGATGGTCATTAAAGCATTGCTACTTAAACACAGAGCAACAGGCACTTTCTGAATAATAATAAGCATAAATCAACAGAATAAAAATATGACAGAAACCAGAACATTCTGCAAAATCAAGGACAGATGAAAAGCCACTGTAGTACTTGCGTCTACCTTGGATGGGGGGATAGTCTGCACATTTACACTGCATAACTGTTCCTTGTCTTGTTTGGACACATCCAGAGTCACTACATAGGGGAGTGGGGTGCAACAAGTATGTCACAATTTGAAATGTCTCTGGCTGACTGCGATGGCCCTGACACATTTGTCATACATCTCAACCTCAGAGCAAGAAATCTGGGCAAAGCCATACACAGAAGTGGGACAAAGGCCCAAAAATAAGGACAATTTTTAAATATTGTTCTTATAAACTTAGAAAGATAATAGAATAGTCTTGCATTAGTATGAATTTTCTGAAGGGTATGAAATCTGAAACTGAAATGTCTGTCATTATTTTCTAACTTCAGTCTTTAATGATTTGCCACTAATTTGCCAAAAAACACAATTTTATGAAAAATGGACCAAAAATGTGATTCAAAAATATAAAATAGCCACACAAAACAGCTGGGAACCTGCAAAGAAGGGACATATTTTAATATTAGCACTGCTAACTTGAGCAGCTGACAAAATAAAAGAATCTACATGCATTTCTGAAATAAAAGCAATCTATAACTGATTATTACAGTTATTTATTAATTGTAAACCCTCTATGTTTTCTTCCAAAATTGCCATTTTGTGGAGGGATTATTAGGGGAAGAGCAACATTTTGAGCCAAAATCAGGGACAGTTGAGAGGTTAGGATATGCCTAATTCTATAAAGCAATTTATTTGCATGTACCTCTCAACCTGTTAACACAGGAAATCTGGACAAGGTCAAATATATGAGGGGAACATATAAACAGTACTAAAAATTGCTCTTGTATAAACTGAGACAGTTGATAGAATAACAGGCCTTGCTTTAGCATGCATTTTTCTGAAGGTTGTGAAGTCTGAAACTCAGTGTCTGTCATTTAGTGACTTCATTCCTAAATGATTTGACAGAAAATCACAAATTTCATGAGGAACAAACCAAAAATAAGAAGCAAAAATCTCTTCATTCTGCAAAAATCTGGACAGTTGAGAGGTATAGTTCAGCCGGGGCTGTCCGAGTTTTCTGCCCCCCCCCCACCTCACAAAATCATGGTCGAATGGAGCTTCCCCCCCTACAGTCATTCCAATGAACCATTACTTGGCTATTTCACCCCATTTACCATAAACACTAACCAGGAAAAGCCGAAAAACAAAAACCATAGACACTAATGTGCATACTACTTTACTTCTGTGATGATTTGGACTTCATTTGAAAGTTTTATTTTGCATTTTACATTGCAAACACTAATAGATATCATATATGCTAAACAAAGCAATGCAGTCTCACAATGAAAACAGACTTAGCATTAAAACTTCTCTGCCCTTGAAAACTCACATTCACTGAAACAGCATTGAAACCCACATTCAAAGAAAATACATTTTGCCAGTGGCAGATTAACTTTGGATTTGGGCTGTTTTCAAATCACAGGCCCCCTTGCACACAAAACATACACATGCTCTTTCATACACCTTCCTGATTGTATTAAATTATATTTCTTGTACAATACAGTACAGTTTTAGAGGGTGTTTTAAATTTGTTTTGACATTTTTCCAGTAAACAATGAAACAAAATGCATGCACCAGTAATGACAAAACTGCCCAATTCAGAACATTTCCATCATAAAAGTCAACTCAAAACTTCTAAAGTCCACCAGTATCAGTACATATGCACAATCTCTGAAGAAGTAAAAGTCATCTAAATAATTCCACATTAAAGAGATCTGTAACTAATGAAGAGGTTGCTGCTAGCAAAGAACTTTGTATTTCATTATTTCATCTACAAATAAAGTGCCTGTTACCCTTGATGAATAAATTGCCTATCTTACACTAAAAAAATGATAAGCTAGCAATAT
The DNA here is from genome assembly GCF_019279795.1 of Protopterus annectens. NCBI lineage: Eukaryota > Metazoa > Chordata > Ceratodontiformes > Protopteridae > Protopterus > Protopterus annectens. Next base: position 1,394,235,109 of record NC_056729.1, read on the forward strand.
TACAATAAGGAATGGATGGCAAACTGATAACAGGTTCATAGTTACTAGGTATCTTCGCCAAAAAGGAGTGTAGCATCCATCCCCTTTGCACAGTACAGTATCAGCAATGCATTTAACTACTGTGGGAGTAGAACCCACAGCTTTCTGCATCAAAAGCAAGTATACTACCTGTTGTGCTGTTAACAAGGCAAGCAGACTCAGCATAAGCAGCACTAAGCTTTTGCTCCCCTGCAGCTCTCAGCTCCTTGTAAAATCTACTCACTCAACTGTATCTCTGAACTTTGCAGCACAAAAGAAATCTGGAAAAAGCCAAAGGTTATTGGGGGGGCAAAAGCCCAAAAACCAGGGACACATTTTAAACATTGCTTGTATAATGTTGGAAAGTTGCTAGAATAAAATGCTGTGTTACCACCATACATTTCACTGCCAAGACTTAAACCCAAGACCCTGTGCAAAACAGTTAGAGCAACATAACACTATGCCAAATTAGCTGTTTTGTGAAAGAGGAAGATGGAAACTTAAATGGCTACCATTTAATGAATTCAGTTCTCACCACAGCACAGCTGTCAACCTCTTAGTACAAAACACCTGAACAAAGCCAATAATGGGTGAATACAGCCCCCATTCAGTGAATTCAGTTCTCACCATAGCTCTCAATGTCTTAGTAAAAAGCACCCGGACAAAGCCAGTAATGGGGGACTATAGCCCCTAAACATATTCAGTGAATTCAGTTCTTACCATAGCTCTCAACCTTAGCACAAAAAAACCTGGATGAAGCCAATAATGGGGGAATACAGTCCCAAAAATAGGGACAAATTTCAAATATCCATTTTATACACTTAGAAAATTGCTAGAATAAAAGCTTTGGCATTATCATGCACTTTCTGAAGAATATGAAGTCTGATATTCAAATGCGTGTCATTTTTAACATTTGTTAACCAGGAAAGTCTGACTTGGAACAAAAGCTAATTTTTAGCAGAGGCCCAGGGAGAAACACTCCAGACAGACATGTTTTTGTAAGATGGGAGAACAAACACAGGGAGGGCATACAGACTGCACAGAGAAGTACACCCCAGCCAAGAATCAAACCAGAGAACCTGTAGCTGTCAGGCAACAATGCTACCACTGCACCAATGCACTACTGGCTTTGCAAGGACACATAAATATAGAAACCACAGATTTTATGAGGAATAGAACAAGTTGTTGTAGTTGTCTTTCGGCTTTTCCCGGTTAGGGATCGCCACAGTGGAACTCTGGTCCGCTAATGATTGACAGTAGATTTTGATGAATACCGATGTGCCAGCTCGATGTTCAACCTTCAACGAAGGCACGCCCATTTACGCATGTCTTTCGAATGCCCACCCAACCATGGGGAGGACATGCAGACTCCACATAGAAGGCACTCCCCGCACTTCAGCCAAGAATTGAAAGGGAGAACCTCTTGCTATAAGGCAACAACGCTACTGCTGCACCACCACGGATGTTAAATATATATATATAAATATATGTAAAAAACAGCTCACATCCTCACTAACATCAGCTGATTGACATCACCTTACTGTCACCTCACTTAAGCTTAGAGAACATTATTTACGTAACCCAGTAGCAGAAATGCTGGAATTTTGCATTTATTAATAGTTTTATACCCCCATATACAGCCATGTAACGAACAAACCAGACAGCAACAAAGCCAAAATGGACATTTAATGCCATTTTATTTTGGCCAACTGCAGATTATCTTTTACGCAAAATGGTACCTGCTGATGGGGCACACATACCAGAAAATCAAAGAATGTACCACTTTTAGTTATTAGCTAACTCTGCTTGCACTTTTTTGCCTTCACTTCATATATGACATTTGTCTAAAAGATAGTCTAAACTCTCAATAAAAACCTAGTTACTGATTTGTCAAAAAAATTCAAAATCACACTTACAACCAGCCAGCTGGGGTGTAGTGATGCAGGAAATGGACAGCATTCTATCCTTCCCCAGTCACCGTATTAAAGCCCCAACCAAACACTTCATAAGCCTTCTCTATAATGATCAGTCATGAAAGAAATTACATCAGTAAAGTAAACTGAAAACAGATCTTAAACGTTTTTTTTTTGCAAATTTTAAAAATACTTTACAACTTCAGTCTTTCACAATGTCAGAATTTCAGACAACCAAAAACTTCCTTATTCTCAAAACAACCACCACCAGGTTATTTTCATATTTATTTAGTTCTACCACATTTGTGTTACATTTGAACAGATCAGTGTTGAGGAATAGAACAAGTATGAGGGAAATATCCACACACACACACACACACACACACACACACACACACACACACACGCACACGCACACGCACACACACACGCACACACACACACACACACACACACACACACACACACACACACACACACACACACACACACACACACACACCTGTTTGCAGCTAAGTCCTCCACAAAACAGCATCACACACACTACCTGTCCTCCATAAAATGCTCCTGTTTGCAGCTAAGTCCTCCACAAAACGGCCGCCGATCCATGAATCCTCTCCCGTGAAGCAGCTAAGTCTTCTGGTATCCTGATCCGTGCATGGGTCTCCCGCGAGAGATTACTAGTCCCACGAGAGTAGGCTGGAGCCTCCATCCTGCGGGCGATGCAGTCCGGTGACTTTTCGGTCTGTGCGGTCGTCACCGCACAGAACTCTGGGCTGGAAGGGCAGAGTTTCCTGCCTTTCCTATCTGGACTGCCTAACAGAGCAGTCTGGAGCTCTGGAATGAGCATGCATGTGTGCATGGAGTTCTAGTCTGCATAACACAGAAGTCAGAAACCATGCACGCATGTGTGGAGTCCGTGAATTTTCTTTTTTTTAATTTTATTTTTCAATTTTATTGTTTTATTCTACAGGTGGGGGGGCTGCAGTCCTGCAGTCCTATAGCATGAGCTGCCCCTGTGTATCTCTGATGCAATTTTCTAGCCATCCATTCAATTAAAGCTACATTCATATGCTTTTGTTTCATATTCATATCTTTATAAAATCTGTAACCTATTGCATATGGTCCTGATGCACAATCCATGTTTGCTTTTTGTACTGCCTTATTTATTTCTTCAAAAAAAATCTTTTTTATCTCTTGTTAAGCTTGTTCACTAATTTTCAAGACCCTCTAATTTATTTTACCTGGAGCTTTTCTCACAATATATATTTTTAAGTATTTCATCACCAATCTTTGTATATTTTCCTGATCTTTATATATTCTTCCTCCTTCAACTATAATGCACTCCATCTTTATTTCTTCAGCCTTTACTTTTTCCCCAAAAAGAAGTTATATCTTTGCCTTTTCCTGTGAGTAAAAATATATGCCTATGAATCATATATTTTACTTTCTACCTGTTTTTATTACAACTCTCCCTCTCTAATCTACTGATTTTTTCTTCTTCTTTTTTTGGTTCATTTCTGCTTCATTCTTTCCAGATTACCCCAGTGCCCCTTTCCATCACCAGGTCTAACAACCTCTCCTACAGCCCCTGGACAATCTCTGTTCTATGGCTGTGGCCTGTGTGAAACCTAAGAGGATCCAGGAGGTTGTGCAGTTGACTGTTTTCACTGGTGGATTTTTTCATATATGTTCTACACCTTGCTTCTCCCTGCCCCTTCCCCTGCATTCACCTATTACATTTGATGGCCACTCCCTTTTATCGACCACACCTCCTTGCTGGAATAGCCAAGATGAACTCCCTCCCAGCCAGGATGGCACAGTCCCTCCCTGACAGTTTTTCAGACACTTAAGTCACTAAATGATCCTCGGACATCTGGGCCATAGTTCAGACTTTATCCCTATACGTCCCAACAAAGGTTTAATCTAGTCATCTCTTGCACACTCCTGTTCCACCCATCTTCATATTCTTCAATACATGTCTTGTACTCCATTTTCCTACTTCCCATCATCACATAGTCTCACTAAATATACACCACCAAAATCCACACATAGTAGCACAAAAACATTTGTGGAGGCTCTCAATAATAATCTGCCTAAGCAACAGAGACCACCAAAGCAGAAACGCAAGCAACCTCCATCCCCCAACACAACCCAAATGACACACAGCCCACAGACTCAGTGTGCCACTCAACCACAGCCAATAAGGCAAAACAACGTACCCAACACACTAGTCATAGGTGACTCTATAGTCACAAGCACTGATGTCCCACTCACCAAGCTAAACAAGGAGAAGGTTACTGTCAGGTGCCTGTTGGGTGCCAGAATCTGCCACATAACCCATGCACTCAGGTCACTCCACAACAAGTACAAATATGACTCTGTCGTTTTCCATGTTGGTGTGAATGACCAGAGACGTACCTCCCTGGACTACATGATAAGAGACATGGAAGAGCTCCCCGATCTTGTAGCCCAAGCAGGTACAACCCTAGCCCTGAGTAGCATTCTGCCATTGCCCAGAATGATACCGCAGTACAAGGACAAAATTACTGACTTCAACAATTGGCTAAGCTTCTGGTGTCATTCTAAGGGGATCCAGTATCTATCTGCTTGGGATGACACGGTCGACAGGCCACGATGCTTTGCCACAGATGGCCTGCAACTATCGCACCTGGAATTCCAGATACTGGCTAAGGGTCTTGCTGCCCCTATAGTGCCTTTTTTAAGCAGGGTTCAAATAACAAATTCACCACCATAACAGGAACAGGCAAGCAAAAACTGAGGGTAATGCTGCTCAGTGCTAGAAGTCTAAATCTCAAAATGCACTCACTCGAGGCACTCCTTAAAATGGTGAACACCGATATCTGTGTAGTGACTGAGACCTGGTTGAAGGCTCCAGAGAGCATCCCTGCACTACCAGGCTATAACTCATACCACACTTTTTGGTCATGTAACCTGGACCGAAACACCAAAGGCGGAGGTGTGTCCATATTCATTAAGGATATCCATACCTCCAGGCTAGTTGCTCAGCATAATGCATCCGAGGTTATCCAAGTGCAACTAACTCTGGGCAAAACTGCAATCCAAATTTTAGCTTGCTACAGATCCCCCACCATGCCCCAGGATTCCCACTCCTCTTTTCTTGATGTACTGGAAAATATTAGGGTTCAACCAAACACAATAATAATGGGCGACTTCAACTACCCCACCATTAACTGGGAAAACTACTTGTGTACCAACTCCTTAGCTCAACGCTTTCTGGAATTCATAAACTCCAATGATCTAGATCAACTTATCCACACCCCCACCAGGGGCAACAATATCCTAGACCTAGTCATTACCAACATGAGTGACCGGTGTTCCACACCTGAAGTCAACTCCTCATTGGTCCGATCTGACCATAAGCTTATCACCCTTGATAACCACATTCTGCCCCCACTCCCCATTAAGGAAATTACAGTAAAACATTTCTCCAAAGCCAACTTCATGCTTCTTTAAGACAGAAGTGGTGAACTTCATGACACCCATGCAGATGGATAATACAGTTACAACTGCTGAATCCTACACAAATGCACTCTATAAGCACTTACACAAGTGCATGGATCGTGCTATCCCAAACAGAACCAAGACACTATCCTTCAAAAAAAGGAAGCCAATCTGGTGGTCCCCTGCCATAAACAAACTATATAACAGAAGGAAGAAACTGTTGCAAAAGAGAGCAAAATCCCATGAGTAGAGGAGCTCCCTGGTCAGCCTCAGTAAGAAGCTGAGATCCCTTATAAGATCCTCCAAAGCTAGCTACGAAAACAAAATCGCCACTAAATCCAAGGACAGTCACAAAGCATTCTATAGCTATGTCAAGAATCTAGATGGCAACACCCAGATCTGCTCTGAGTTACAGCACAATGGCACGGAAATTACAGAACCAACTGATATTGCCAACATCCTGGCAGATAGGTTCAGTGCTAACTTTACCCCCCTCTCACCCCCTAAAGGGCCCATATCTATACAGGAAGAATGCAGAGTCCCTGTAATCACAACTATGCAGGTAAAAGCTCCACTCTCTAAAGCCAAAAACACAGCATCTATGGGACTGGACAATATCCCAGGCTGCGTTTTACATGAACTTCAGAACGAACTGGCTCTCCACTTAAGCCTCATGTTCAATAATAGCCTCACATCAGGCTTTGTGCCAACTGAATGGTGCACAGCAACAGTTATTCCACTCCACAAAGGGGGAGTCACAACTGATCCCGGGAACTATTGTCCTATTAGCCTGACGAGCCTGGTCTACAAGGTCATGGAATGCATCATCATGGAACTCATAAACAAAGACAATGGTAACCTCCAAACTCTGGATCCCACCCAGTTCAGGTTTGTGAAAGGCAGATCATGCCTCCTGAACCTGATCGACTTCTTTGAGGCAGGCACCAAAGCCGTGGATGAAGGTAAGGTGGTTCACACATTCTATCCTGACCTTGCCAAAGCTTTTGACACCATCCCCCATTCTGGAATTATAGCTAAACTCACTAAACTAGGTATAAATCCCTATGTCACAAGATGGGTTGCCAACTGGCTCACTGACAGAACCCACACTGTAAAAGTTGCAGACTCCAAATCTGACCTCAAAGCAGTGATAAGTGGAGTACCACAGGGTTCCGTCCTGGGATCTCTCCTGTTTGGTATTTACTTCTCTGAAGTACAAGTTAACACAGAAGGCCTCTGGCTAACGAAGTTCGCAGATGACTGCAAACTAGGAGCCATAGTCAAGTCCCCAAATGATGTGGACATCCTACAGAAGGGCCTCAATGAGACAGATGTCTGGTGTCATGTCAGAGCCATGGCCTCAAGCTCAATGACAAAAAGTGCAGTGTCATCCCCTTTGGTAAAAACTCTGTACCCATGAACTACCATATAGGCAGCTATCTACTTAACACCAAATGTGTGATAAGAGACCTTGGGACCTAGGTGGACAGTAGTCTCTCCTTTGATAGTCACATCGCCACAGTAGTCAGGAAGTCCTTCTCATGGCACACCTTATCATAAAAGGGTTCTCATCCAGGAAAAAAAGAGGTCATTGTTCCCCTATACTCAACACTCATTAGACCCATTATAGAGTACAATTCCCCTTTTGGAATGTACCTCACAAGACATCTGCAGCAGCTGGAAAGGCCACAGAAGTACCTCATAAAGAGGATTACTGGCCTCAAACAAATGCCCTACACTGACTGCCTCAAAAAACTCCAGCTTTACTCCGTAGCATATCGCCTACTCCGAGGTGATTTCTGTTTAACATATAAAGCCATGTCAAACCCAGAGCTTCTACACCTAAAGAAATCCCAATCCCTCCGAGCTACATGGCCTAGGGACCTAAACATTGTTACCACAATAAACAGGACACGTTGGAGGGATAGATTCCTGTCCCAGAGACTTCCTATACTCTGGAACAGGCTACCAATCTATGTCAAGCAAAGTTTTTCATTAGCACTCTTCAAGAAAAATCTTGATGAGTGGATGGGAAATAGGAAATACACCCCAGGGATGACTTCTGTATCTCTGCTCGACAGTGGCACAGGAAAATAACTTTCTTGGGTGGCGTAAGTCATGGAACCTTGTTGGCTAGGCTTATGTAGGCCCTTGGGCCGATAGTCTAGGACCTACCTATGAACCTACTTCTCCATATTTTGTCCTCCATTATCATATACATTCTCCTTTACTTTTCCTTATATACTAGCCAACATTCAGATATTGTACTGTTTTGTAAACAAAACATTTTCACATACCATCATACCTTTCAACTGTCCAGATTTTTGCGTCATACTTCTGGTCTGTTCTTCATAAAATGTGTAGATTTCTGGCAAATCAGTGAGGACTGAAGTCATTAAACAGTGAAAAGACATTTCAGTTTCTGACTTCATATCTTTCAGAAAAATGCATGCTAATGCAAATCCAGTTATTCCAGCAACTTTCTAAGGTTATAAGAGCAATATTTAAAATCTGTCCCTATTTATGGGCCTTTATCCCCCACTACTTTTGACAATGTCCAGTCTTATTAAGTCAAAAGGGATCTAGGCACTTCTGATTCATAGGTTCATAAGTGTGTACTATGCTAATGACTCTGGAGCCTTTACAAGCCTAGCCCATAGAAGTGCCCCTGGCTGATGATAATTCCTTAGCATTTCACCAACATGTTTCTATAGTAGTACAAAAAAAGCATTCTATCTGTCTAATTTCTAAAGGCATCTCCACTAGATCTAGGAATGTCTTTACCTCCTGGTTATAATATTATTAAGCTTGGCAGAACACATAAAAAGCAGGTGGAATAGCTTACAGCTATAATCTTGCCAAACATGGTCACAGTAACTTCCTGTACAGGCACAATCCCAAATTCTGGAAAAGCAGAAATCCTAATCTCATTTCTAAAACTTAACAGAGCCAGGAGCATATGCACTGCTGTGCTATATATCCCCCCAGAATAGAACATTCCAATACTTGAAAAAATACTATCCTGGATTGCAAATACAATCACAAATGAAATTAACCTCCTGTGTGATGTAAACATTGACTGGCAGTCTTTATCTGCAAATTCAGCAATCAGCTGCATAACCCTCTTTGGATTCACTCAACTTATATACCAACAATATATGGAAAAATAACTCCCAGCAATCTATCCTGGACTGGATTCTGGTTACCAAACCATCTAATTTTTCCTCCTCAGGTATCCTCCCTGATATTCTAAGTGACCACCTGCCAGCTTATACCAACAGGAGTATTACACAACTAACAAAGGAACATAAGCTCTAAATACACTTAATCTCTTCAATTTCTTCACAGAGTCTTTCACTGAAGCTGCAAAAGCAGTTAACTGGTCCATTCAAAAAACACTCCCGTTAAACGATGCAGCTGAATACTTCACTGCAGCATATTTAAATATTATTAACAACTTAGCCCCACAGTGTAGAAAAAGAAGTAAAAAAATTTCGTACTCCATGGCTCACCAACCATTGCAAACTCCTTATCAAACACAGAGACAAAGCATGGATTAACCAGCAAAAAAAAAAAGATAATGACAAAAACTATTCAGACAGCTATGAAACCAAGCCATGAAACAAGTTAATAGAGATAAAAAATCTTATTATACTCACCTACAAGACAGCCGTATCCACCCCTACAAAATATTTTGCTCTTCCATATCCTCTCTCATCAGCCCAGATACAAAAAAGATGCCAGATCATACCCAGACATATCCCCTCCTCAAACAGCTTCCTATTTCAATGCATACTTCATAAAATACATATCCAACTTAACCTCAAACTAACCTAATACACCCCTTCCACACAGGTAACTTCCCCTACCTTAGACCCTAGCACATCTCCTTCACAAAACTTACCTAAATGTAACTTTTCCGATACACAGAGACAACTCCACCCACTTTATCTTTCAATCAGTTTCTGTAACTCCCATAAAAAAGCTTTTACATAAAATAATACCTTGTTCCTCCTCAGCTGACAACCTTCACACCAGAATACCTAAATTTAGCTACAGATGCAATAGCATACCCAATAAGCGTTCTTATTACTAGATCAATTACAGAATCCTGTGTCCCTAACTTATGGAAAATGGCACATATTATCCCCTTATATAAAGGACATAATTCCACTGACAATACAGAGTTCCATTCCATAGCCACCATGTCTCCCCTCTCTAAAAACTTTGAAAGATGTATACATTAACAATTTCTCCACTATCTCCTACAGAATAAGCTAATCACCAATACACAACATGGATTTTGGCCAGACCACAGCACCTCTAATGCATTACTATCATTTACAGACACCGTCAATAAAGCTCACAACTCTAATAAACTTGCATCTCTAGTATTTCTAGATCTAGAAAAAGCCTTTGACATGGTTTCCCTCACACTAAACTCCTCAATCGACTTTCCACCCTGAGTCTATCATCTCCATCTGTTCAATGGTTCTCTATCTACCTTGGCAACAGGCAACAAGCTGTTAAATGGTAAGTGTCCATCTCTGCATTCCTTTCCACTTCCACAGGAGTACCACAAGGATCTATCCTTTGCCCTCTACTATTCAATATTTTTATCAATAACCTACATTCATCTTGTGAAGGCACCTTGATTCAATATGCAGATGACTCTACCATTACCTGCTCTTCAAACACCTTAACTCACCTCCAAAAAAATCACTAAACAAGTTGTCATCTCCATTGAAACCTGGCTTAAAAGATCACAACTCTTATGCAACTCCCAAAAATAAACTTCTCCTCTTTAACCCAATAACTCACACCCTTAGCAAAGCATCACTCAAAATCTGTTCAGCAAATGGCATTGAAATTGAATCAGTTCACCATACCAAACTATTAGGAGTAATAACACATGATCTTAAACTTGACCTCCTCATTCAAAGCAATATCAAGAAACTCCATCAAAAGCTAGGCATGCTATACAGAAAGAAATTTTCTGAGCACACCCACAAAAACTACTCTAGCCAAAACCTACCTTCTGCTCTCCCTACTCTATGAAGCTCCAAACTCTATGAAACAAAATTACCAAGTTTGCTACAAATTCATACTCCTTTACCCATCACTGTAAAGCTCTGCATACTCTTAGCTAGCTGGAACTCCTCCTCCACCTCTCCTAAATTCAGCTGATAACAATACATAAAGTCATAAACAAACCATTTGCCTGCCCAGCTCTTACCCCTTTAATCAACATACATTTACCTAAAAGAACTCTTGGATCAGAAGACAAACAACTTCTCACCATAAATAAACCAAATAAATCCCCTGGACAAAGCCTATACTCACACCCAGTAGCAAAAGAATGGAACTCCCTACCTCTAACCACCAGAATTATATCCAACCTACCCACCTTTAAAAGACCCCTAAAAGGAATACTTTACAAAATCACGGACCATCTCCTGAGCCAATTCTGGCTGTACTTACTGCATTTCACTCACCCCTTCTATCTAAGTCACATCTCACAACCCTCTCCAACCTCCTATTCCACTCCTTTCTTTCATTTTTCCCACTACCTTACCACATCCACGTCTCTGCAGACCTTTCCTCTACTTATTTCTCTTTCCTCCCTACTCACCTAAGCTATCTGAAGATACCCTACTCTTCAGTCTTCTCATAATCTCCTTTTCTCTACATTCTTCTTCTTCCTTCTATAACTATAATATAAAAACATCCCCTCATACTAAGACATCATTCAATTCCTCCTTACTGTCACTAATCAGGTAATTTCTACTATCTCTTTTAATATCTTATCAGAATTGTCTCAGGTTTCATTTATTGCATACTAATCTATGTAAAAATAATATCACTAAAGAGTTTTTCCTCGTACATTTTCTCCAGCTCAAGTTATTGTTTTTCATGGCACTCTGCTATGAAACATAAGTTCTATGTTTTTCTCATGACATTTTCATTCCTATGTTTTATATAGTGTGATATGGTACTTTGTTATTTAAAATATATGTAATAGATTTTTTAAAAGATTGTGATTACAGAGCTTTTTCCCCCAGGCCTCTGGTAAAAATGGGCACTTTCTGGCCCAGTCAGAATTTCCCGGTAAACAAATGTCAAATAAATAATAAATAAATAAACACCCCTTTACTCCCATGTCATTAGACCCACTATTGAATATAATGCACATTTTGACACGTATTTGTCTACACATTACACAGTTTGACAGACCTTGGTGATTCATAACTGAAATCATCAGTAGCCTCAAAAATCTTAGTTATCTGGACAGACTCACAGCCCCCTCTCTGCACTCAATCTCTTATAAACTCCTCCATGGAGATCTGTGACTAGCCATTTGAGACATGACCTATCTAACCCTTTTCACTTCATATTCTTTCACAGAACAAATAGTACCTCAAATGCCATGTTAAACAAACTAAACCTTCATGAAAAGATAAATGCCAATGCATTCTTCCCCTGTGGAACAAACTTCCACTACATGTCAATCAGGACGGCAGAGAAGCATCCTTGCCATCATCAAGGTCTATATAACTGGAAAATCAGCCTCAAATTCTTCTCCAGTCTATCTTACCTTGTGCTCCTTAAGGCTGGAGGAAACTTTTAAATAGGGGGGTTTGGCTAGGTTTGAAATGATCTCCACATTAATTACCTAGTACTGACCTATGGACCTATAAACATTGCCTCATTCTACAATAATCTATCCAGAAAGGCATCATCACTTTCTTTAATTCATATGTTAGTATTACTTTACCTGCCTTTCCTCATTTCATGTATTATTCATAATAATATTGCTCATATAGCCTAACTGAAAAAAACATGCTTTTTCTTCCTTTCTCTCATATGTCCATAAACAAGACATAATCTATTTCTGTTTTTAGCTTTCCCAATGTATATGTATATATTTTTCTTTAACAGCATTGCCCCATATTTCATTACTTCTCTACAGTTTCATATGTCCTGATTTATTTTTCCTGTCTGCTTCCATGTTACAGCTAACTTTTCTGTTATAATGATGTTCATTTTTACAAGTTCATATTTTAAGTCCTCAAACATTGTACCATATCTCTTGTATTAATACATATATTAGTATAAGCATATAGAACTACTATTCATATTTATCTATTAGTATATGCATGCAGAACTACTGTTTAACTAGTACTCTTATTTTACTTTCCAAATATCTCAAATTACACACAATACATCATCCAGGAATAAAAATGCAATAGGTCCAACACTGTAATATTTTTAGTAACACAATCCCAGAACAAACGTTTTACTAAAGCTCCATATCATCTGCCCCTCCACCCACATTGTTTCATTTACATTTTTTGTTGTGTATTCAAATGTCTTATATTTTCCAATCATAAATACATCACATTTTTGCTGGTACAAACACTGACTTACCATAACATTACATACAACATTTTTTATGCTGTTGACATTCAATGCTATAACATAAAAAAAATCATCCTTTACCTTTTTGGAAGTGTTTTTCTTATTTATTTTTTTTTAATATAACAGCCCTCTTCTTTTTCTAAGTATGACTCCAATGGTCTCACTTATTTCTTCACTTTTGCCATCTCCTTTTTCATCTTCTTCACTTCTAATATTTTGTGCGCATTATGCACTTGTATATTATAATGTATCCCTCGTGTCATCTCTCCCCCCACCATATTCATTATATTTTCCCTCATTACATTCATTTCCTTGCATGCTTTCTGCTCAAATCCATTCTCATTGACTTCCTTTTCAGGATTCTGCTGGAAATTATCATTGTAATTTCCTTTTACATCAGTTAGTTGCACATAAACCAATAGTACCCCATCCTTACCCCATTTTCTACAACAAACTTTACAGTCTCTTGCAAAATGCCCTATTTCTCCACACTGCAAACATCTTTTTTTCCACAATTCATATTAAGTGTTCACAGCTCCAGCAGGAAAAAAAGAAAGGATTTTGGCCTTATCATGCCCCTTTCCTATTTTAATTATATTTGATATAGGTTATATAACATCTTCATAAATATATAAAGTGATCCATGCCTTTCATACCCCATTTCATACATTTGTTTCATCTATTATTTTTTTTAACATGGAACATGTTGTGACATTCTTGCCGAAACTTTTCCTTTAATTTAGCTTCATCAACATCAAAAACCCTAAAGTGGCCTGTTATCTTCTTTTTACTGGAAAACTGCTGCCTGACAAAAAATACATAGTCCTTCCACAGAGTGCAGAAGGACTGTCAAATATTTTAAAGCTATGGCTGACAGTTCAGAAGTCACATCACAAAATAACTCCTTCCAATATCTATCCCTTACATCTTTTGCTTGAAAACCCAGTGGCAAAACCACTTTTGTTTTCACTTCTTATTCTGACCACAAGCAACTTCCTTTCATTGGCCACAACAGTGTTTGTAGTTAGCAACTTCCATTCATTGGCCACAACAGTGTTTGTAGTTACCAGCACACTTTTTTCTACAACACTGCTTGCATAGCTTTGCCTTGAACAAATCTTTTCCCACCATTTTTGTAACATTGCCACTAATTGTATTAAAATTATCGGGTCTATATTAGAACATTGAAGTATTACTACTTCGAATGTTCTAACATCAAGCCCTTTGCATCGAACGCTGAAAACAGTGAAGCTGCAGAATATCGAATACTTTCCTATGGAAAGTATTCAGTGGGCCGTTTCTGCAGCTTCGCTATTTCCTCGACTGTGGAGCGAAGGTTACTGACCGGGTTAAGGTAAGTCTGCGATTGAAGGTGAGTGTGCGATAGGGATGTTAGGGAGCGGGTAAGGTGAGTGTGTGATAGGGACTTTAGGGTTACAGAGCAGGTAAGGTGAGTGTGCAATAGGGACTTTAGCGTTAGGGAGCAGGTAAGGTGAGTGTGCGGTAGTTACGGACCTTAGGGTTAGGACTGGGTTAAGGTAAGTGGATAGCTAGTAGTGTATGTATGGTTTAGTGTAGGGTTTTGTAAAGTGTATGTGTGTGGATTATGTATTTTGGCATGCTTGTGTTGTGTGTATGTTTGTTGGGAGAGCAAATTTTTTCCCTGCGTTTCATTTATTACCAGTATTACTGTCGTAGTTGGCATAATAATTATTTTTTCCTCACTTTGCAAAACTTCGTTATGAATTCCATCACCTTCTTGTAATGGAAAGTAGTTCTCTACCACCTGTGGCCGTTAAACTACACTTTCCTATGATGGCTCAACTTGTTCAATGAGCTTTTACAATACATAATCTGGTAGGCTGACCTGCTGTGCCTCTGTAATTACTGTTGCTTTAAATTTGTTTAACTGCAGTATGTCTGTACCTGCACGATTTGTAATATACATAACCATACAGGCTCCATATTTTGTTGTTCTCTTCCATCCATAAATGATAACTCCATATCAGTCGCACAGCTTTCCGCAATGATTCCCCCTTCACCTCCTGGGGCAGCCATCCAGCCCTCCCCATAAGAAAAAAGATACAGAAGAAGTTACCTGGTGCCCTTGCCAGATTTTGCCTAGTCATTATAAATATCACTTGGATCTCCTCTGGAAAGAGGCCACAGGCTTAGAGGGACTAACCTGGTCAACAAGAGAAAAATAAGTAAACATTTCTAATCCGGTTGAAAAAAGTGACCTGTAATATCAGCCAATACTGTATTACTGAGTCCTGTATTGAGTTTATGTCAAAAGGAATCCATATTTTTGTCTCAATTTTTGTATTGATAACTAGTTTAAAGTCACTGCTCTCATATTGCTTTTGTCAAACTTATAATCCAGAAAAGTAACAAACTTTTTCTTGTCAAGAATGTCAGTACATCATTGTTAAATAAGGACTTTCATGACAGCACAGTAAATGTCCCTAAATACAGGGAAAATAAAACAAATGACAAGGGCCACCTCTGACAGGTCCATCATCATAGTTTTATAGGGAGGAAGAAATCACTGTTGACCTTTATTCTAGCTGCTGAATCACACTGTATTGCCACAAGTTCTAAAAATTCATTTGAAAATTTGAAGACATTTAAAACTTTCATAATATAGTATGATTTGACTCTGCTGAATACTTTCACTACAACAAGATACTAGTTCATCAACAAAATTTAAACATGCTCAGCAGCAAGTACCCCTTTAAGAACCCACAACTGTATAGGACTAAAAAGCCTAAATTGGTTAGAAATACCCCATCAACTAACATATACACTGCTTCTTACCACCGATAAAATTATCCCAAATCCATCTGCTTGTCCAGCACTAAATAACACTCTACACAAAAACTCCTGTCTGTCCACAAACCTATCAGTTTTGCTGGGCATCATCTGTACTCATATCATGTTGCTAAGGCCTGGAATTCCTTACCTGTAGCCATCAGGTTAATACCTTCCCTCCATCCATCAGGTCAATACCCTCCCTCCCATCCTTCAAAACTATTCTGAAAGAATTCCTAGCCAAAAAAATGTCTCTGTTCTTGCTCAACACCAGGATAAACTATGTTCCTAAATGTGAATAAATAAATGTTCATACCTTACACCTCCTTACTCTCTTCTTCACTCACTTCCTTACTTCTATCAATTTCTCTCCTCTGGCTTCTTGTCTTCTTCTTCTTTCAGCTTTTCCCTGTTAGGGGTCGCCACAGCGGATCACCTTGTCCGCTCATGATTGGCAGTGGAGTTTTTACAGTGTCGAGTTGCCAGCCCGGTGCCCAACCTTCCACAGGAGGCGCCTCTGGCTTCCTGTCTAAATATACAATAAAAAGCTTTTCTCTCATTTCATATTGCAATTCCTGTTTGAATTATACTAACTTACCTTTACTTTTTCTATAAACTGGATAAAATTTATCTAAATATTAAACCACTGTCATATAACTCGCATCTATTCTTAACCAATATTTTCATATTATGTCAAATCTGGTATAATTATTTAAACTGTAGTTGTTTTTGAATTATTTTTAAAGACTGTAAAATTATTGTTCTTAATTTTTACATTTTTTTAATACTTTGGAGCTTTTCTCCACAGGCTACCACTGAAAATGGGTTCCAACCTCAGTCAGACTTTCCCTGTAATTTAATATCAATAAATACATAAATAGATAAATAAAAAAAGAAGTTATGTACTCACCATAACATTCCATGTGTATTGTCCATCTTCGCCTTAATTCTTACCAAGAAGGGTTCGGATCTAATCCTAGGATCTGACTCGGCCTTATATACAAGCCCAAGGTCTTCCACTAGCTCATGGCTAAACCCTATCCCAGCATGCAGTAGGAAAGCTCCCCAGAACTTGTTTGCAGTTATAATAAAGAGGATACAAAATAAGGGCAGTTTAATACCTTAGAGAGCAATAAAGAAGGTCAGAGAATAATGACATCCAACTGCACCAACTCAGTCTTCCAGGAGTAAAAAGGCTGGGGAAAGGAGGGTGGGATGTAAGAATAAAGGCGAAGATGGACAACACATTTGGAACATTATGGTGAGTACATAACTTGTTTATTTGTTGTTGTCCTATCTCACCATCATTATTTCCAAGATGGGACAGTGTCCCTAGCACCATCTTTCTTGGGTGGCTCAAAGGAGAATATTCTTCAGAATCGTGGAAACAAAAGAGGCCCTGTTCCTGGAGGCCAAATTGACTTTGTAACGAGTGATAAAGGTATGTGGTCTTGCCCACATTGCTGCAGCACAAATGGTATAAATTGGTAATCTAGCCATAAATGCAGAAGAGGCTGCAAGATATAAATAGTTGGTCAGATTTTCTGAAGTCCTTAGTCCTGTGTAAGAAGAAACACAATTGTCTATGTACACCCAGTTGATGTAATGTACTCTACCTTATTGTCGCAATTTGGAAAAAAGACTGCAAGTTCTATGGATTGGTTCAAATTTGATTTGAACATACTTTTGGCAAAAAGGAAGGACTTGTTTGTAAGGAGAGTCTGTCTCTATGGAACAGCAAGTAGGGGGGCTTTATTGACAAGGCTTGCAGCTCTGAAACTCTTCTAGCAGAAGTAACTATCAAGAGAACAGTTTTCCATGTCAAGAATTTGAGTTCACAAGATGATGCTGGCTCGAACTGGGGAAAAAATTAAATGAGATAACACAAAATTTAAATCCCATGGTGCTGGAGGGTCTTTGATAGGTGGTCTTAATAATAAGGTACCTTTAAGAAAGACTTTGCATAGTATGTGAGACATAATATTGAGGCCTGATTCACCTAAATGGAAACTGGATATTGCAGCTAGCTGAACTCTAATGGTAGTTGTGGCTACGCCTTCATTGAAAAGTTTTGCCAAGAATTCTAGTATGGAATTGACTGGGGCAGAAAATGGGTCAATATGACTATGAGAAGCCCATAATAAGAATCTTTTCCTTTTGCTTCTATATATCTTTCTTGTTGAAGCCTTACGAGAAGATATTAGGATGTGTTTAACTAATGAAGAGAGGTCAGGAAACTTGGCTATGGTTGGAATCGGAGCAGCCAAGCTGTTAATTTGAGTTTGAAGGGAAAGATGGAGTGTTCCTGATGCATGAGTCAGAAGGTCTGGAACTGGGTCCAGAATCCAAGGCTCCTCCCGAAGATGAGGCCACAGGAAGGGGAACCAGATTTGAAGAGGCCAATATGGGGTGATGAGTATCAAGTCCTTTCCCAAGCAATTGGCTTTCTGCAGAACTTTGGGAGGAAAGATGTAAAGGAGGCCCAAGGGCCAATCGTGAACAAGTGCATCCCTTGGCGACTCCTCTGGAAGGGGATAAGGGCGAAGTAGCTGCTGCAGTTGGTATTCATGGATGTTGCAAAAAAGGTCGCAGCAAGGCTGTCCCCATTTGTGGAAAATCTGTTCCGCTACTTCCTGTTTTAGGGGCCACTCATGAGGCATCAGAATTGCTCTGCTGAATCTGTCTGCTATCATGTTGGATTTCCTCAGGATATGCGTTGCTAACAGAAAGCGTTGGGAGGAGGTCACCCATTCCCATACTCTCAGAGCCTCTCGACAAAGGGGGAAAAGCTGGTTCCTCCTTGTTTGTTTATATACCATACAACTGACATGGTGTCTGTCTGTATTGCAATAACTCCCAGTGGAAGAGAGTCCTGGAATGCTTGCAACGCCAGTAGCACCACTCCCCATCTCTAGGACACGGATGTGCAAATGGGCCTCGTGATCCTGCCAAGTGCCTTGGACTGACTTTCCCAGATAATGCACCCCCACCCTACATGAGAGGCATCCGTGGTCACTGTGGCTAATGGTTGGGGAAGTACAAATGGTCGACCTAACAACACATGAGTGGAGTAAAGCCACCAACAAAGGTCTTTTTTGCAAGACTCCATTATCAATATTTTGTGGGACATAAGTAGTTCCTGCATCGACCACTGAGTGGACAGTAGCCACTGGAGAATTCTCATGTGCAGTCCTACTAATGGGATCAAAGTTATTGCTACTGCCATGGTTCCCAAGACTTTTAGGACTATCCTTGCTTGTGCTTTTTTCTTTGTAAGAAGATTTAAAACCTGACCTCGAAAAACTTGTACTTTTTCTGGATGAAGTTTGGCCATCACTCTTGTTGTGTACAATTCTGCTCCTATAAAAACCACATGCTGAGAAGGCAGCAAGGCAGATTTCTTGTAGTTTATTGTAACTCCCAGGTGACAGCAGTGATGCAAGGTGGTGTTTCTCACTTTTATTAGTAGATGCTCGGTGGTGGGGATTAGGAGCCAGTCATCTAAATATGGAAACACTCTAAATCCTAGGTACCTCAAGTGAGCAGTGACGACTGACATGAGTTTGATGAACACTCTGGGGGGGTGTTGTGAGTCCAAAGGGCAGAGCTTGAAATTGGTAGTGACTGGCTCCCAGCCAAAAGAACATGTGTCTCCTGGATCGCCTGTTCATTCTTATGTGGTAGTACGCATCCTGGAGGTCTGTTGAGCACATCCAATCATCTTGCCCCAGAAAAGGGAGCATTGACTGTAGTGTTACCATCCAAAACTTGGACTTTCTTACAGATTTGTTTAGGTTGCTGAGATCCAAAATTGTTCTCCAGTCCCATTTTCTTTGGAACTAAAAAGAATCTTGAATAAGTTCCGGATCCTATTTGATCTGTGGGGACTGTTTGGATGATTCTTTTGTCTAGCAACTTTTGAATTTCTAACACTGGCTGATCCCTTTGACTGGGTGGAACACCTGCAATGTTTTTTATGCTTGGGATGGGGAAGGAAAAGGGTATGGAGTAACCTTTGGATATGATGCTTTGTACCCACTTCTCTTTTGTTATTTATAGACAGGCTTCTGAGTACAAAGATAAGTGACCCGCGACTGACTCCAGAGATGGACAGGTGGGCCTCCACTCAGGAGCGCTGAAAGGGCTTACCAAAGAAAGATTCTCTGTCACCCTGATTCTGCGGACCCCCTCTGCTGCATGTTTGATATCCTCCATTACTACTTCCCCCTCTGTCTCAGGATGAAGATTCACCATGTGTGTCCTGGAAAGTTCTCTGGGATTTTCAAAACCACATTTTTTCCACTTCCTTTCTGATCTTTGGGATATGGTCTGGTAGGGAGGGAAAAATGGACTCCTATGGCAGAGTCAGTCTTCCTTTCTTGTTCACACCTGGTTAGTGTATCCTTGACTTTGGGCCCGAACAGAGAAGAGCCATGAAACGGGACATTCACAAAAGAAGATTTAAAGAATTCTGCAAAATCACACAAGCGCATCCAAGAATGTCTCCTTAGGGTAATTCCTGAACCTGCTGCTCTACTCGCTTCATCTGCTGCATAAGAAACCAGTCTTGTGCAGGAGTTGACCACTGAATTTAAGGTACAGAGCTGAGAGGAAACTTTCTCTGACACCCCTTCAACTTCTGAACCTTGGAAAGTATCTCTTAACTCCTTCAGGTGATCTCTCTGTAATCTTGTAAAGTGGGTCAGATAATTTGGCGATCTAAGAGCAAAAGTCACTGAAAAAAAATGCACTTTCCATATCTGTCCCTCGTGCAAGACTCCTTGTTCGGTGGATGAACAGAAGAATATGTCTCTGAAAGTTCCTTCTTGGTGGCTGCTGCCACCACCACAGCATCTACTGGGACTACCTTAGTTAAAAAGTTTTTGTCTGAGGGGGAGGTGATGAACTTATCTGGCCTCCGAGAAACAGGTTCCACTGAATCTGGAGACTCCCACGCCTTTCGAGACACTAAATCCAGAAGTTCATCAAAAGATGGAGACACCTAAATGGAGGAAGGGTGAGAACCAAAAGGCTTCAGGTACATGGACTCCTCTGCTGAAGGGATGGTGGACTTTCAGCTGCCTCTCTGTTTAAGTATTTCTAAGATGTCTCTAAAGGAGACATCAGGAGGCGACCATGGGGACCCTTCGGCTTCATCGAGGTCTGTATCCGAAGTGACGGACCCCTCTGGGGAGTCTAAATGCTTCCTCTTACACAGCCTCTTCCGAGGGATCTCTTCAGAGGGGTACTCTGGTGAGGATTCAGAAGAGTGGGGGGCCACCCCTGTGGGGCATCCTGAGTCCTAGGATCTCCTAATCCCTGTGAATGTAAAGGTATAGAGGCAGACACCGGTGCCTTTGGGGGAAGAACGTACAGAGATGACTGCAGAACTGCCTATGGAGACAGTACTCTCCTCATCACCTCAAAAGTTCCCTGCCCCTGATCTGAGGAAATCCCTGAATCTGAAAAACCTGAAGGGATCCCCAGAATTGCTCCACGGCTGAGTTAGGAGCTGAGCTCACCCAAGCTGATGCCCCAAGAGGCAAGTTTAGGTCTGACAACTGTCGGATCTGACTCACCTCCCTGAACCTGACCTGCTTTGGCTCCTAGACTCTTTGAAGTCTGATGCAGCCGAGAACATCGGAGCAATGATCGGATCCGAAGATCCCGTGATAGGTATCAGTTCCAAGGGTTCCACCAATATCAGCTCCGGACGTTCCATTTCTGACATCCGAGGTCAGATCGGAAGAGGGATCAAAGTAGAAGTGAAGGATATGGTCAGATCCGAAGTGGGGTTGGATCCGATAACATCTTGGCCAGCACCAGTGTCCTTAATAGCCTCTGTACCACTTGATCCATGTCGTCGTTGGATAGGCTTCTGGAAGACTGAGTGGAGGGGGCTGGAGACTTGGAAGGCTGGAGTACAGGAGATCTAAGAGTAGGGGAGAATGGCTCCAATAAAGGGGACTGGCTCCACAACTCGGACTCCACCAGTACCGAGACTGATGGTGTCGGAGCAGGAGATTTCTCGGATCCAACAGCCTTAGGATCTGGTAAGGAAATATTTGTAATTTTTTTTTTTTTTTGGAAGGCTACAATGGAACACTGGAAGAGGAAGATCTCTTCTCAGATTTGTCCGATCTAGAAGAAGGAGACTTGTCAGATTTTGATGAACCCGGACTTTCTTGTATTGCTTCTGAGAAGGGGGGTTTTAAAACACCTCTTACGATTAATTTGCTTTTCCTCTCCAGAAGAGCCCTGTAATTGAAGGAATGACAAACTGAACAAGACTTCTGGAGGTGGACATCTCTTAGGCAATGCACATAAATAGTGTGTCTATCAGTAAGGAACATTTTCTGTCCACATTTCTCACATTTTTTGAAACCAGAGGGTTTCAAATCTTTAGAAGAGATTTTGAACACAGAGTAGAATATGAAGCAACAATAATAGCAACAACAGCAACCACAACAGTAGTTCAGCAATCAACTATAATTGTAAAGGAGAGGAAAAAGGGGAAGGCACAACCCTCTAACTTAAATGGGCTATGCCAGGAAGAGTGAAAGAAGGGGGAAGCCCTCTAACTTAAAAGGGCCAAGGGTAAAGCAGTTCTCCAACTTAAGTGAACTAACTTTAACAATTTTAGAGAAAAAATAAAGGTAAGAAGAGCCTGCTAATAAAACGGGCTAGTAAAGGTGTTAGACAGAAGCCGGGATAGGGAAAATAAGGCCTAATGGAAAACGATAGCCAATAGCAGAAAAAATCAGCAGATGAAAGCGGAAATAACAAACTAGCACTACACTAGTTATGTAAAGCAATAATAATTAAGAATAATTAGGAATAAGCAATTTTCAATAATAGTGATAACAATAAAGGAGTATACTTGGACAGAGCCAGTAGAAAGCACCCAATTTTGTTTAGCAGCAAACGAGATCAGGGGAGCTTTCCTACTACATGCTGAGATAGGGTTTAGCCACGAGCTAGTGGAAGACCTCGAGCTTGTATACAAGACCGAGTTGGATCCGAGGATTGGATCCAAACCCATCCTGGTAAGATTGGAGGTAAGACAGGACAACAACACATTAAATATTTTCCTGTGCAACACTCATCACTAAAACAGTAAATTATATGTTGTCAAAGGTCTACACCCCCAACTCCACAAACAGCATTGACCATTTTCAATCAACTCCAGCACACAGTGTGCTAACCATATTGTTGAGACAGACAAAACAGTTTATAATTTCAGTAAAGGATATATGGTGTTCTGTACAAGGATAGAAACCATGGGTCTATAGCCCCCAGTACAGCATTCTTCCATAACTGAGGTATTTTTCTTTTTTTAAGGCATTTATTAAACACATCTAGGAAAAAGGGAACCATGATATCTTTATTTTGCCAAGTGCTTCTACTAGTAAGTAATTTGTGCCTGTCTGTTCTGTCCCTTCACCCTTTTGCCAGATTTACTCAGTAGTCATAGGGACCATTTATTTACCTTCATGTTCAGTTTTACCTTTGACCCTCCTGAATCCTGTAGATATTCCTGTATCTCCTCCTCATATTATTCCCATTTAGTCTCTGCAGTATTTACCCTCTCATAATAATTTCTGAATACTTTTGTGACTAAAAACAAATTTCTGCTTAGTTGTTCCCCAAGCAAACCACGCAGTCTGGCGATGATTCTTTGGGACCATGGATGCTGTGATCATGCTGCTAATGGCTTAGATTTAGACTTGAAATCAAATTTATTATCCAATATATTCTCCATGTAAATGTCCCATTTTCCCCTCTATTTACTTTTACACTTGTAAATCATCTACACTTTAATGTCTTTCTAAACGTTCTAGTGTTTCCCTTTTAACATTTAATACCTGTACTTGTCTTTATTTCTTTAGCTACTTCTATTTTCAGTTTGTCCGATCATTCAATCATTTTCTGACCAGGTCCACTATATGTATCTGTCAAACTCATTTAACATAGTCTATAACAGTCTTCAAAATGGAAACCATCAATGTCAAACAAAATGTACTACAGTTGGCACCCCAAAGGAGCATCATAAGACATCATAACAGGATGTGAAAAGCTCACAGTATAAAATATGTGTGCTCTACTGGTGTGTATATTTTGTCAAGTCCTGTACCCAACTTGCATTACTTTGAATAATAAGTAACATCTGAGGTACCCTGTGTCATCTAAAAAACTGCAAACAAGCATGAGTTTTGTATAAAGCCTTACAAACCTCCCTAGTTTTGGGAATCAAATAGCTCTTGTGCCACTCTATACATCCCACATACTTATTACTACATGCCAAACTCCTGATGTAGATAGCTAACGTCTTCCTGAAACATAAGAACACTGTTTCCCTAAACTCTCACTGTGACAATCCTTGTAGAAAGTATACACTACAAATGGTACACTTGACACTATCTAGGAAACCCTACTACACTGCAACTGCTGGCATCTGTCAAGTTTCTACTATTGTAAAAGAATATGCTCTTGCTACAAGGAGGATTACTCTCCCATCACCTGGGCCCCTTAAAGGATAAAGCTGCCCCCTCATCCACTTACCTCTAAAAAGCATACTACGAACAACCAAGTCAAATCAGCAAAACCACTCTCCAAAATAAATTAGTATATCCAAAATCTAGAAGAGGAGAATAGTAGCACAGTGGAAACTTTATTAAAATAATTGTAAAACCAAATAAAATCAGAATAAGGGCTTTCAGCTTCAGCCTTCTTCAGATCCAATCCTGTTCAAACACTGAGTGTTAAAATAGGAGATGTGACCAATCAGAGTTACCTTAGAATCGGCTTTAGGGGAGACACTTCATTCAATCCTGGTTCTTTATCATCTTGTAAAAAAGCTATCCACCTTCTTCCGACTGCTCCCGTGAGGGGTCACCACAGCAGATCAACTGTTTCCATTTCTTCCTGTCCTCTGCATCTTGCTCTGTCACACCAACCACCTACATGTCCTCTCTCAACATATCCATAAACCTTATTTTAGACCTTCCTCTTTTCCTGTTACCTGGCAGCTTCATCCTTATCATCTTTTTCCCAATATACTCTGCATCCTTCCTCAGCACATGTCCAAACCAACGTAATCTTGCCTCTCTGGCTTTGTCTCTAAACCTTCCAACCTGGGCTGACCCTCTAATATACTTATTCCTAATCCTGTCCATCCTCATCACACCCAGTGCAAATCTTAACATCTTCAAATCTGCCACGTCAAGCTCTGACTCCCACCTTTTTGTCAATGCCACTATCTCCAACCCATATAACATAGCTGGTCTCACTACCCACTTGTAGACCTTCCCTTTCACTCTTACTGGTACTCTTCTGTCACAAATCACTCCTGACACACTTCTCCACCCACTCCATCTTGCCTGTACTCTCTTCTTCACCTCTCTTCCACACTCACCATTACTCTGAAACGTTGATCCCAAGTACTTAAACTCATTCACCTTCGCCACCTCTACTCCCTGCATCCTCACCATTCCTCTATCCTCCCTCTCATTCACACACATATATTCTGTCTTAGTCCTGCTGACCTTCATTCCTCTTCTCTCTAGAGCATATCTCCGCCTCTCTGGGGTCTCCTCCACCTGTTCCCTACTCTCACTACAGATCACAATGTCATCTGCAAACATCATAGTCCATGGGGACTCTTGTCTGATCTCGTCTGTCAACCTGTCCATCACCATTGCAAATAAGAAAGGGCTCAGAGCTGATCCTTGATGTAATCCCACCTCCACCTTAAACGCATCTGCCACTCCCACCGCAGACCTCACCGCTGTCACACTACCCTCGTACATATCCTGTACCACTCTTACATACTTCTTTGCCACTCCCGACTTCCTCATACAATACCACAACTCCTCTCTATCCACCTAGCTTCTTCATATTCTGTAAAATCTTTTAAATTGCCCCCTGGGGCTAGGATATATTATTTGTAGGACCATGGACTGAAAACTATGATTATTATATTGTGTTATATGTTTACTCAAACCATTGGTAGCAACCTTGTTCTTAATGTCCCTTAGGTGTGCTTGCCCTAAGTTGGCAGTTGGTCTTGCCAACATAAAAACATGGACATTTCATACAAACTGCTGTATAAACAACATTCTTTGTCCCACAGTCGGCATATGCATTTAAGCTACAATTCCTATGGGTTATTGGGTGTTGAACATACCTATTCTGCAATATATAAGGGCAAGCTATACAATGGCCACATTTGAACGTACCACATCTCCATATTTGAATGGTTCTCTGTTGTGCAGACTTACCTCTGCATACTAATTTCTTTAAGTTTGGTTTGTTTTTATAACAAAATCGTGGAGCGGCCCCTACTATCCGCCTTATAGATTCATCAGCCATCAAAATCTTCCACGTATTCTTCACTATGCCACATATTTATTTCACATTCTGGCTATATGTAAGAGTACACCTCGTAGCTGGCTGTTCAGTACTTCTTACATTTCCACTGTTGTCATCATATGTCCTATGAAAATACGGTTTCCCTTTTTTTTCCTTTGTTGTTAAATCTCTCATGCAATGTCATTTACTTCTTTTTCTTTATATCCCCTCCCACATAGTTCATTCTTGGTATTCAGAATGTCTTTCTCATATCCACTGTCCTCTATGTTCAGTCTAGACTGGCAAAGGAATTTATTCTTAATGACTTGTGGAAATATATGTCCAGGATGCATACTTGAGCGATGTAAGGAATTGTTCCTCCAACATTAATTTCTATAGGTCTGAGTTTCAATGGAGCCATCTCCCTTCTTCAAAATTGTGACATCCAAAAAATCAACTTGACATGTAGAACTATTCACATCAAAATCGAAAAATTCTGTGGTAGATTTTAAGTAATCTGTAAACATGGTTAATTGTTCTTCATCACCATCCCATAGCAGAAAAATATCATCCACAAAACTCTTATAAAACAGGAGATGTTCTATCCAATTACTGGAGTCATTAAACACAAAGTCACATTCCCATTGTGCCATAACAATATTGGAATAGGAATTGGCACACAAGGTGCCTATCGTTACTCCCCATTTCTGCATGTAATGTTGACCATCGAACATAAGGACATTATTCTCTAAGATGATTTCCAGTAAGGAACATAATTGCATAATCTCAACATCCATATAATCACTTGTTGTGTTAAGGAACTTCTTAATACAGTCAATCCCATACCCATTCGGTATGACCATAAATAAACTCCTAACATCCATAGTTACCAGTAGCACCCTTCCATGTAAAAGATTCATCCAACAAAAGGTTGATAAGCTCCTCAAAAAATCTTTAGTATCTCTCAGTACATTATCGGCTTTGGTCAGTGCTCCTTTTAGTCTCTGTTCTCTATAAATGGATAAAGGTTCTGTGGCCCAACCAGCCCCTGAGACTATAGGGCACACTGGAGGATCATGATGTTGTTTGTGGATTTTGGGTAGACCTTTAATCACTGGTATGACTGGATCTTTTACTTGGACATACTCATACAGTTCTTGTGTGATTAAGTGTGTGATGATAAGCTCATATAAACTGTATTCAATCCTTCGAATGATTTTGTCCAACTCATGCCTCTGTATAGGCTTATATGTGTTCTCATCACTCAGTAGCCAAAGCATCTTCATATTATACCAGTCTCTATCCCTGACTACAGTAGCACCTCCTTTGTCCGCTGGTCTTATTAATAGCTGCTCATTGTCCGTTAACTTTCGGAATGCAATCCATTCATCTCTATTCAAATTGCGAAAGCCTTTGTTTGTTGTGCTTCCATAGGTGAAATACCTCATTTTCACAGATCTTCACAAACACATCAAGTACTGGGTGAAGCAAAGGAACCATTAAACTTGGTTTCTTAAAAACTCTTGTTATATCATTATTCATACCATTGTTACCCAGAAATAATTGTTTTAACTCCACATTCCTTGCGAAATACATGATGTCAAACATGAATTCACTAAACCTGGAAGGTGCCACTGGAATAAATGTTAACCCCTTATTTAAGAATCTACATT
Organism: Protopterus annectens; assembly: GCF_019279795.1. Classification (NCBI taxonomy): domain Eukaryota; kingdom Metazoa; phylum Chordata; order Ceratodontiformes; family Protopteridae; genus Protopterus; species Protopterus annectens. The sequence goes on from NC_056729.1 coordinate 1,394,262,779, forward strand.
CTATCTCAGTAAGTGAATACTGTGATAGGTTTACTACCAAATCACGTAACTGTAATGTCACATTGATATTTTGCACTTCTTTCTGTCCCTGCTCTGCGATCAATCCCTCCTGTATTGTTCCTTCTGTTTCAAAAGGACTGGGAAATCCAAAAAAAAAAAATGGCATGTGTGAGATTTTGCCTTTGGGGTGTGCTCCTGCTGGCCAGTTACTACAGGTTGTGCATCACTGATCTCATCAGAGGCATCTCTATCACATAACTTGGTTTCATTATTCTCTCCCCTGCCGTTCAAATTCATCGGCTTCATCAACAGTTTGTTACTGTTTAAAACTTGTATATCTCGATCATGTCCACATATAACACACCTCCTTCTCTCATTCATTAAGCCATCTCCAGTAGTAAAATAATACGAAATAAATGCTGCAAAGGTACCGGCTCCCTCCAGGAAAAATAGTACAACTGGATAACAACAATTTTTGTAATGTTATCAAAAACAATAAAAATTTAGCGCTTTCATCCACAACAATGTGGACTTCATCAGAATAAATTCATCATTCAATTAGATCTTTAAATACTACAATTGTTGGCGCCAGCAACACTAATTAATTGAATATACATTCATTTAAAGTGAAATATACATTCATTTAAAATGAACAGCACATTAAAATAAACACAGTTTACCCAAAACATCCTGTGTCTATTCTAATGCATAATACTCTAACTTTAAATTCTTATAAAATTGTAAATATTTTAATGTATTTCATACCCCTATCTCCTTCTTGGCTGCATGTATCATGCCCCCTTTTTCTTTCATTAAATCATCACCATTAGCATTATTAATATTCAGTTCAACACTTGTCTCTTCTGTCTTCTTTATCTCATCTCTCAGCCATTCAAATATATTGCGTTGTTTAAAGTCATTGTGATCATGCATAAGTTTCTTAGTTTTCAAGTTTTTCAGTTTCTCATCATATGCTGTTAGGGCAAGCTGTAAATCTGTAAATTTATTCAGGATAAAATCAGGAAGATCCACCCCTTCCAGCTCCGTTGGCTTAGATTCCAAAAACAACTCAACTTCCTTTTCAATTGGTGTAAAATATTCCAACAACAATTTGATATAACCAAAGCTTGCATTTAAATTAATCTCCTGCCATTTTGTTAGCAGGTCTGGGTACGTGTTTCCATATGAGGGCATGCATTTAATGTGCATTTGTCTCGGTACTAAACCATAATGAATACATGCTTCTAGGTGGAAGCGTTGCCACTGCAGCCTTTTTAATTTAAAGGCTGCCACTTCCACTTGCTTGTAAATTAAATTATACTGTTCAAACATTACATTAGGTTTATCATTCAATTGTGCCAAAGACGTAAAACTTGGTTGCAGCAATGGATTATTGTTCTTACTGCAATTAAACATCTCTTTAACTGTATAGCTCTTGTTCTTACTTTTTTGAAGCATTGTCATCTCTCTCTCAGGACAGTAATCCAACTCTAAACAATTGCCTTCCGCCATGCCCAATAAGACAAGTAACAATTAAATTAGATACTAAGAACAACCAATTCAAATCAGCAAAACCACTCTCCAAAATAAATCAGTATATCCAAAACCAGAAGAGGAAAGTAGTAGTAGTGGAAACTTTATTAAAATAATTGTAAAACCAAATAAAATCAGGACAAGTGCTTTCGGCTTCAGCCTTCTTCAGATCCAATCCTGTTCATCCTCCATTGAGTGATAAAAAAGGAGGTGTGACCAATCAGTGTTACCTCCTGATGGACGCCTCCCTAGAATCGGCTTTAGAGGAAATACTTCATTCAGTCCTGGTCCTTTATCATCTCTTAAATCAGCTATCCACCTAGCTTCTTCATATTCTGTAAAATCTTTTAAATTACCTCCCCTGGAGGGGGCAACCATTCACAGTGTACCAGCAGCATCAGTTCTTCACCATAACAGCTCCACATTTAGGCAGTGCATTACACACATTACTCCAAAGACTTTTAGGCTGATTTACCTTCATTTTCTTTTACTCACCGTAAAAGCCATCAATACCTCTGTAACAAAACAAAAAAAAAAAAAAGAAAGAAAAAAAAACTTGAGGTAATGTAATATATAACATATAATCTTACTTTCTATTCTCATCACTTATATGATTTTGCACTCCACATGATTTTGCAGTTTACTATCAAAATTTCGAACTGCACTCCATCGACTGTACTATCGTCGAACATGGAAGTTCGAAAACGGGAATATCGAAGTCAAAAAAACAATCTAGGAATGGGTTTTAACATGGGTTAGATAGGTGTTCAGTATTATTTCGAACTACAAACATCTCCCCTACCTTGACCCATGTTAAAACCCATTCCTAGATAGTTTTTTTGACTTTGACATTCACATTTTTGAACTTCCGTGTTCGACGATAGTACAGTTGACGGAGTGTGGTTCGAAATTTTGATAGTAAACCGATTTTGCACTCCACATTGAATAAACACAGAAAAATACAGAGCCTTATTTCAAACAAGGCATACTGAATAAAAAGCAAACCTTGGTCCCTAACTGGAAACTCAAAATTAACCCAGTTTCTCTAGTCATTTTTATTCTGCCACAACTGCTTTCTGCCTTTTTTGCTTTCTGTGTTCAGAGATATTAAACTGTGGACCAGTCAGCTTTCATTGTGGTTGATCTCTTCAATGCTCATTATTGACAGTACTCCCATTATCATTTAATACATGGCCTCTACTTGTTTTTAAGAGCACTATTTGTTTGCCTCCAATAGTTCAATAGCCTGTAAACACAGTTTATGGCCTCTCTTTTTTCCATTGACTTCACTGCTGCCAGTCATCAGCCTCCTCTAGCAGATGACCCTTTCAATCCCTCATCACAGACGAAGAAAGCTGGCCAAGAAAAGTCATCATTTAGGCAGCCATCAGGATGGTTTTAAGTTGTTTTTTTCTTTTGGCCTGATATTTCCACACACTCAGTTCTACATGGGAAGGTGTGAAGTATATTGGGTTGCCAGCACTGGCTGGTCCCTGACAAATGCAAAGGATGTTACCGGAAGCAACCCTGCCCACCAATCTCAAACCACAGAAGGTGGTTTCTCCAGTTTCCACTGGAGAAATCATACTATGCCCACACGTTCCTTGGGTGTTCCCAATCTCCTCCCCGCTCCTCTACCACAGATACAGGTGAGCTGGCCATGATCCTGCACTCTTCACCCTCATTGCCTGCCTGGCTCTTCCACTGCTGGAGATACTAACTGAACCATGATTGCCTGGGTTGAGTTCAAGGCTTCTTGTATACTGGTAAAAGTTTTTGCCCCCTGCAGAAGGAAAATCTTGAGAAAAAAATGCACATATTAACTTATATTTAAATTTATAACCAGTCTAACAAATTAAAGAAAGTAAAAAAACATTTACCACCACAATTAAATATAAACTGAGAACATTTAATAATTGTATTTGTTAAGCACTTTTATCCACAATACACTGTAAAACTTCACTATACCTATTAACATAAATAACATAAAAACAGCTGCATATTTGCAATACCAATAAAATAACTTTGCATTCATAAAAAAATAATATGATAGTTTAACAATTCAGTTCCATTGCACATTTATTACACAAAACTGCTTGACTTAAGCAAGTAATTTTAGAACACCGTTCAAAGAAATCAAATCATTCATACCATAATGTGCACTAGCACGTAAGCTTACTTGCCACAGAAGTATTCTAGTCTCAGTTCCCACAGACCACCCCTGGGATTTATAGGGACCTTTTCTAATACAAAAAAAAATAAAATTTCTTGATGTCCATATATTTTAACCTGTGTTTGTATACTGCATTATTAAAATTAAAATTATGCACATATATTCTCTTCTTTAACATGGATTCTGTTTTGCAAATGTAATACGAGTGATATTCCTCACAATACGTTAAACAAACAACCCCAGTCATGTTACAATCACAATGAGAATTTAATCTCAATTCTCTGTCAAGCCTTTTCAAATTTAAAGTCTCTATTATGTGTATATAACCACATTGCCTGCATGTCCCACATTTTTTCATCCCTTTAACCATTCCACTGTTACTTACTACATTGTATGCTGTCTCAATTTTTTTCTTTGATGTTCATGTCTTTTCAAAGTAAAATAAGGTTTGTCACCCAATAAATTACAAAATATTTCCATCATATCCAATGCATTTCCAGTTATTAGTTATGATATTCCTCATTTGATTACTTTAATTCCCATATCTAAGTAAAACAGTACTTTCAAATTCATGACAATTCTTGTTAATATTTTCTCCACCTAGTTTTTGTCTACCGGGCAACTTTTTCCTAGGATGGGACTATAAAAATGTTGTCGTATTTTCTCCATGATTTCTTTCATTATATTGTCAAGCACAGAAGAGGGGTAATTAATATCTAGGAACATTTTATGTAGTGTGTTTAATTCACTAAAAAACTGACTGTCATCAGACATAAGTCTGGAAGCACGAATCATTTGTCCTTTCACAATTCCTCTCTTCTGGACCTTAGCAGCACATAATTTTAGAATGACTAGAATGATGACTAGTGAAGTGCAGAAAACTGTAGGAATACATAGGTTTCCAATACAACCTTGAACTAAACATACATTGGACAGTGTCTTTAATTATCATAACATCATGAAAGTTCATCTCATCATATGTAAATCTTAGGAAATCTGTACTGTTTTTTAAGAATTTTTCTGGTTAATACGGCTCGTTAAGACTCTTCCTGGTTAACACTGCTCATTATCTCGTGGTTGTTTGGTTCTAAACTTCAGCTTCTTTACTCTAGATTTACACATAGCTTGCAGAAAATGGTTTCATTTTTAGTGGGACTGAACTGAAAAATCATTTTCAAAAAACTCTGTTTTTTTCCCGTTTCAAACAGGTTGTGAGGTTTTCACAAGGTAAATTTGGTCCTTCAATAGGTTTCTAATTGCACCAGTGTGTGTGTGTGTGTGTGTGTGTGTGTGTATTTCATTGCTGCTGGATTGCTAACACTGGAAAAGGAAATAAAAACAGTCTTCCCTCTTTATTTTCGTTTGGTTTACCAGCACGTTGGTCCAAACTGCCAATTTAACTTTCTTTATTTCAAAATCATAACACAAGTCTGTCTCACCTTCCTTATCTTGGACCCCAGTCATACAAGTCTTTCTTCTCTGATCCCTTTCATCCTAATTAATTTGCTTGTTTTCCAGTATATTCAGTTCCACCTCCATACTGGCAATATGGTATCCAAATGGTCATTCATTATCTTGTCAACTTCGGTATCCCATTCTGAATGCTTCATCTATGAAATTACCCTGTTTATTACTGACCTTTTGAAATTATGCCAGTATTTTCTCTAATGATACATTTATATTATCGCTGAACTCAAGTACAGCACAACTTTCGTCAAGGATGGATACTTACCTGCTAAGCAATTATTATTTGGAAAAAACTCCATAGCACAAAAAACTTTTAGTAAAACAACTTAGACAACAGAAAGTAAAATTGGTTGTTGTGAAACTTAGGGACCCTATAACAAGAAAAATAATCAAAAATCCATTAGAGAGACCGTGGAATGTTATGAACATTTGTATAAAGCAGAGGAATATGGAAACCAAGAAAAGGCACAAATGGAAATATTTATGGAAGACCTAATTATGCCAAAGTTAGAGGAAGATGAGGCTCTACAATTAATTTCTAAGATAGGTAGAGTTGGAACAAAAATAGTGAGGTGTAATCAGTCAACAGGAAAGTATCTGAGAACGGAGGGTATTCCTGTAGAAATTTGAAAGTAAACAGGAACGACATTGATAAAGATCTGAAAGGTTTTGTTTAACAGCATTTTAAAAGAGGGAAATACCAGCATCTTGGAAAAATACTGCATTGGCTGTATTACCAAATGATTGTAAAAAACATTCAGTCCCAGCTGAAACCATGATTATAAAGTATTTACGTCTATGACATATAAGAGAATGTCAATACACCATCTAAGAGAATGGCAAAGATGTTGCCAAAACTGATAGATATGGATCAGTGTAGTTTAGTGGCAGGGAGGCAATCATTTGACAATATCAACATAGTAATGAAGATCCAGGGGAAGCAGACTGTAAGAAAATACCATTGTTGTTGGGGTGATCTTAATGCAGAGAAATCATTCAATAGTCAGCCCGACAGAATAACAGGGTTAATTAGGAGGATATATGAAGGGATAAAGGCGAGAATTAAGGTGGAAGGGTTCCTTTCTGTCAAGCCGTGCTTGAACAGAGGAGCCAATAAGGGGTGTCCTCTTTCTCTGCTGTTATTTGCTTTATGTTTACAGCCACAATGGCAAAGAAAATAAGGAACTCACAAATTCAAGGATATAACTGGTATGGTAATCAAGAAAAGTTAACTTTATTTGCAAATGACATTTTGATGTTGTGGAATATTTTGTGAGAGCTTCAGGTCTTTTTTGGGATATAAAACCAATAAAGATAAAATAAAAGGCTACAGTGTTAAACTATGTGCTCACATATAAATTGGTTCAGCAATACCTATACCTATGTGGACATGATAAGATGAAGTATTTAGATGTAATGATTAAACAAGATTCTGTTATGGCAGCTAAGGATATGTGGGAAGAGACTAAACAAACGATAATACAAAAAATGAAAAAAAAATGAAGCGCTTGATTATGGATATGGATAGTAAGATACAAGCAGTGAAAATATGTGTATCCCTTTTAGTTTTATATACAGGTCAGGCATGGTTTTATCCACCAGAGGAGAAGTTGTGGACAAAGAGGATGAGAGTTAAGTGGGATCTCCCAAGCCCCTGTTTACACTTATCAAGGGTACCAGTAATTGTCAGAGATTTGAGATGCATGGCTAGGCTAAAAAGGCCCTTGTGGTCATCAGCCTAGTACACACCTATGAACCTGTAAGTTGATCCTCACCACAGAGCATGGTGGTTTAGGATTACTTGATTTGAATGGACATATTAGGGCTATGCAGTTAAGGGTCATATACATACTGCAAGCAGAAGGTTATAAACTAAAGTGAAAAGGGATGATGACAATATGAGAAGTTCAAGAAATATGAAGAAAGTAGGCATTTCAATGCAGATCCTTAAGAAGAATAACAACAACCATACAAAATATTATATTCATAAAACTGTAGAAACTATTCTAAAAACTAAGCCAGCAGAGAAGAAGCGAAAGACACTTTTCCAATAGGGATTACTACAAGTAGGGTTATAGAAAGTAGGCAAGAGGGTGTTGGAATTTACAGGATAAAATTGGAAAAGGAACCCGGGAACACAGAACTAGAGATGGAAAAGTAATACAGTAGGATGAGGCCAAGCAGAAATTTGGACTGGAGGATAGACTGCCTTCACTACCTTGGATTAATATCAGAGTATACAGAAAAAGAAAGAGATATGAAGCACTAAGTGAAAGACCACTTATGGAATGGTAGAGTTTTAGTAGAATCTAGAAAAGAAGCTGCTGTTAAAACAAGTATAACTTGTACAGCATATACAACATTGCAAGATAAATGAAAAATCAATCACAAAAGTTTGGGAAGAGCGACTGGAAAGGCAATTTACAAAGGAACAGACAGAGGACATACATATATATGATTCTCAAGTATGTGACAAAAGCCAAAAGGTTTAGGATTTTTGCCTGGAAGTGTTTGCGCAGGTATTTTAATACCTCACGCAGATAATAAAGAAGTATTCCTCAAGCAGATGGTAAATGCTAGTGGTGTGATAGAAAAGACAGATAACTAACTGAGAACATGTTTTTTGGGAGTGCAGTGAGTTGGCAGATTTAAAAATTTCTCTGCAGAATACTCTGTTAGAAATGCTGGAGGGAGTAAGTGGCTGTAAGTAAGGAAATTGTTTTTTGAGATAGGACACACGATCTGAATTGTCTATACAAAGTAAAGCCATGCTAAGTTTAATGCTATTGGCTGGCAAAAAAGCACTTACTAGAAAACAGAAATCAAAATCTAAACCAACTGCAATTGAAGTGATGAGTATTGCAAAGGAGAAAAAAGAACTAGAGGTGTGATCTTTAGAAAAGGGAAGGAACAAATTACATACAAATAAATTGATTTTGTGGGAACAATACAAGCAGAATAATATTAAGCAGGAAGACTTAAGTTTAAAGGACGGACTGGATTGAGGAATTTATGCAATGGAGTGAACAGTTGTTAAAAAGAAAAAAAAAATCTAATATCTAATGCATGAATATGAAAAAAATGTTAGCATAATTTGATTTATTTTTTATTACTATACATTTGTCTATAACTTCATAGGTATATAGGCTAACAAACACCAAGCTTTTTATAAGCTTAAGCTGCACCTAAATCAACTGTGCCCCATGCAACATGGGCATCTATTTGGAGGGGTATGTTAGTTAGGAGGATGCTAAAGGTTAAGTGGGAGGTAGGTTAGCTAAGGAATATTTACTGTCAGCCTCTGTCTATTAGAGACATGGGGACCAGAGCAGGGCTGAATCAATGGTCAAAGTTTTGTTTGAAAAAAGTTAGGAATGGACTCTGCTTCATGTGGATGGGGAACCTATCCCAGAGCATGGGGCTCCTATGAGACACATATCTGGCTCACCAGCATGTTCGACTTATGTTGTAAGCAAAGTTTAAATCCTTGGATCTAGTGTTTCTAGCACTATTTGTTTTGTTGATGTGCAAAAGTTCCATCAGGACTGGATCTGAGGATGCTTTATATGCCAGACAATGATCACCTCTTAGTAACCTGTAGGAGACTGAATATGGAGATCCAGTTTTAAGGTGATCTGTACAGGACAATGTTTTAATACCCTGATTCTCTTGATGAGAAACCTCTGCAGGCATTCCAACTTTTCATGTGCCCGGTCAGGTACATGCCAGTGGGGCACTGTACAAAACAATGGGTCTGATAAGGGCACAGTAAAGTAGTAATGCAACTTCCCTGGACCTGGATGCCACACCCTTACTTGTACATTGGTTGACAAATAATGATTTTCTTACTACCCTAGCTATGTGTTGGTTAATGGCCAGATTACTGTCTACATATGTTTCCAGATACATAACTACTGTGTCAACTTTTAGGGGTGTCTTCTCAATGGAGTAATTAAGCTGGGTGGGCTTTTTCCCAAAAAGAACTATAAAGCACTTCTTGGCATTGAGTGTTAATGTGTGGCTTTGGCACATATCAACTGTCTATGTCAGACCCTCTTGCAGTATGTTAGTGTCAGTTGTCTACAAACGTTGGTGAGCAAGAGGTCCTTGACATTAATCTTGACCTCTGAGAAGAAGATACCAAACAGGAATGGGACCAGAACTGAGCCCTGAAGTACTCCACTGGTGACTGATCTCTTGGTAGAGGTGGCAATCCAGTGAGTTATGAAGGGTTTATGCATAGTTCAATTAGTTTCTAAACAATACCAGAGTGGAGTATTGCACTGAATACTTCAGCCAGGTGTAGTTAGGTGGTATGACCTGTCAACACCTCATCAATTGCCTTGGTGACCCTCTCAAAGAAGTGTACCAAGTTAGATAGGCATGACATTCTTTTGACAAAACAAAACTGGGACAGGCCCATTGTCTGTAAGTTGTCAATGTCTTTGTTGATCATTTCCATGACAAATCGAGCCACGGTTTTGCATATTACACTAGTCAGACAAATGGGTCTGTAGTGTCTGGGTTCAGTTGATGGTCCACCCCTGCAAAGAGGGATAACTGTTGCAGTCCTCCATTCATGTGGTACATAAACTGTTTTGAGGCTGTAGTTGAAAAGTGACTCAAGTAGTCCTGAGAGACCATGTCTCAAGTTATTTAGGAGGGTCAGAATGGAGAGATGATAAGTCTGCAAGCAAGGGATAGTACTATTGCTGAAACTGAATTCATTTTCAAGTCTTAGTGAGTACCTTCATGAGATGGACCCTGTTTTTTCACAAAATTTCACCAAGACAACACTAATATATAGACTGCATTTATATAGCATATATCATGGACAAAAGTAGGTTAATAATTAAAGATAGCTGGGTGCACAAGACCAGGATAAAAAAGTGCCCAATCCTTGTAGGCACACTGGTGCCAGGACTGGAAAAGACAGTGTAGAATCCTCAAAATACAGAAACATTCCTACAGGCTAGATCCAGGGAGAGGATGCCCCCCATCGTAGAAGGAAGTAGTAGTCCACAGAAATCACAAAAACTGATAGGCCAAAGAAGATTCATAAAGATGATAAAGTGGACTATTGAGGATAAGAAAGAAATTATGTATTGTTACTATTATGCAAAAAGCCCAGAATTTCCAGACACAAGCTATACAAAATGATTAAGAGAATAATTAGAGGAAAGAAAAATACTTCCACAAGAAAAACGGTCAGAAGCTTCAAATAAAATTTTGTATTCATTAATACAACAGATTTGTGAAAAACAGTATACAGATCAAGGAACTGTGATCTGTTTGGAAAAAGAAGCATCTGAGGAAGTGCGAAAACATAAACAACAAAACCTACAGATTTTTAAAAAGCATAAAAAAGAAATATGGACATGGGAAAGAGAGATTTCATATGGTGTAATCAATATAATTAAGGCAGCCCCAAAGATATTCGAAGAGAAATACAGGCAAAGGCATCCAGATACAGAAAATTTCACAATAAAAAAAAATATCAAAAAGAGGGAATGTAGAAAAGATTAGTAAAGTAGAAGTTAAAAAAAAACAGAAGTTGAAGTCATGGAGTGCTTGCAAAGTGAAGGATTTGGTGTAGAAGGTCTAATACAGGTTACATCACAGCATTATGGAGCTTGTCCCCAAAGTAAGGAGAAGCAGAAAGATCAGGTGACATCTGAAGAAGAAATATGGCAATGGGAAAGAAAAAGAGATGCAATATGATGTAATATTTATGCAAAGGAGAAAGCAAAACTAACCACACAAAAAGAGCAGCACCAAAGATATTTGAAGAGAAATACAGGCAAAGGAATCTGGACATGGAAAACTTTACAATACAAAAAATAAGAAGACAAACAGGAAAAGTAGAAAAGGAGATTAATAATGATGAAGTTAAAGAAAAAGAAACTGACATTATGGAGTACCTGCAAAGTGAAGGATTCAGTGTAGAAAATCTAATTCGGAAAGCACCATAACAGGATAGAGCAATAGATATCCAAATTAAGGGGAAACCAGTGGAATGGGAAACAATTGGTCAGGTGCCATATGAAGATATTTTAGAGCCTTCTACACGAAACCAGTATAAATGTTCACTTGAAGCTGGACAGTAAGGGAAGGAATGGGAAAATGTGGAAACCCTGATGCAGTCAATATTCAGGAGTGATAGGCCAGTGAGTTTCCACATGACAGAGCAACAGATGGCACAGGATGAAAGTGAAGAGAATGTGCCATACGGAGTTGTTGCTATAGAACCTTCTATAGAATGCCCACAGGAAATGGAAAACAAAAAATGTGCCCTCTGTTTAGAAAAAAATGAGCTAAGAGCAGAGTTGCTTGATTTAATAGAGACAGACATAATAAAATCAATGAAAAAATAGACTGCAGAATGTAAATGAAACCCTAAAAGTCAGACGTTTAATAAAACAAATGAATACAGTAATTAGGACTGTCCACAGAGACCCATGCAATATAACAGAAGTAAAGAGGATATATCACAGTGCAGCTAAATTAATAACTGATAAAGTTCTACCACAAAAACACAGGGTAGTGATGGAAAAGAAGAGGAGAAATTGAATACCATCATGGAAGTATCGAATAGAGAAAACTATAAAGCAATTAAGACAAGAAGTGTTGCTGTTAGAAGAATACAGAAAAAACACTAAGAAATATAGATGTAATTAAAGCAATGCACAGTATCTAAGCAATGTACAGACCAGGATCTATCACTCACTATCGCAAATAACAAACCAAACATCTCAGCACAGGCAGAATAATTTGGAAGATATGCAGATAAATATAAAGGAAAAGTACAAAATAAGCAATTCATTGATGACACAAAATTTTTTTACTGAGAATTGGGAAACAAGGTAAAAGTAACCGAAAGACCCACCAAAAAAAGAAGAAAAAGATATATTTTGGAGAAGTATTTATGAAGATCCCATGGAATATAGCAAAGATGCTAAATGGATAGAAGAAGTAAAAGAAAGAATAAGAAGTTTAAGGGTACAGGATATGAACTTAGATGAAGTAACAGCCAGAGAGATTGAAACAAAGTTAATAAAAGCCTCTGATTAAAACCCCCCCCAGGCCCAGATTCAGTACCTAACTTCTGGTTAAAAGTATTAACATCGTTGCATGAAGATTTACTATGAGTAAGAACTATTTATATGCGCACCCTGAACAGACACCAACCTGGCTAACAACAGGAAAAACAATGCTCCTACTTAAGAGAGAACCTGCAAGCTACCCTAAAAACTATAGACCAATAACTTGCCTTTCGATGACGTATAAACTATACACTGGAATTGATGCTGACAGAGTTTAAAGTCATTTAGAAGAAAACTCAATTATGGCAGTACAACAAAAGGGCAATAAAAGAAAAGTCATATGGAACAAAGGTTCAGTTGTTGTTAAATAAAGTCATACTGGAGAACTGTAAAAAGGGGAAAAAAATCTATGTATGGCATGAAATGACTATAAAAAAGTATTTGATAGTATCCCACATTCATGGATAAAAAACTGCTTAAAAATGTTTAAGATACACCCTACACTGATCGACTACATTACACTGACCATGAAACAGTGGCAAACCACTTTGCAATTAAGCCATGATAAAGGACAAATTATTATTCCAGGGATAAAAAATTCGAAGGGGGATATTCCAGGGTGACTCTCTGTCACCAATATTATTCTGTCTTGACATTATAACCCATTAAGCTGTCTACTTAGCAGCTTAGGCCATGGCTATAACTTGGCTCCTAGAATACAACAAAATTTGTAAAGACTTCAAATCTTCTCTGTCGATGGTTTAAAACTGTATAGGTCATCAGATGAGGAACTGAAAGCACAACTGCAAGTTGTCAAAACTTTTTCAAATGATGTAAGAATGTCATTTGGTCTTGATAAATGTGCAAAAGCAACCTTTAAAGCAGGAAAACTGCAACACCAAGAAAACATCAGTTTGGGACAAGAATATGACATAAAAGAACTTGAGCAAGAAGGAGTATATAAATGAATAAATGTGAACAAAACTTAGTAAGGAATACTTTAGAAGACTTAAATTAATCCTGAAAACAGTATTGACATCTAGGAACAAAATTCTAGGAACAAAATTCAAGGTATAAACCAATTTGCTATTCCTGTCGTAACTTAGAGTTTTGCAGTGCATGACTGGCCCCAAAACGTGTTGGACAGATTAGACAGGAAAACAAGAAGGATGTTCATCAAATGAGTTATAAAAATCAGTGCATACCTAGATTATATATTCCCCTTTCCGAAGGAAGGATGGGACTCCTAGAAATTGATTACATGTATAGATCTGCAATTGTGGGACTGCACACATACCTGCTGACCTCACAAGACCCAAACATAGTGAAAGTTTTGAAACATGAGGAGAATAAATCTAAAATGATTTCTCTGCTTAATCCTGCAGAAGTATATTGGCGTCAAGCAAGAATGGAAATCAAACCAGAAGTAGATAAAAATCAGGCAGTAACAGAATGTGCCAAAAAACAAAAGAAAGAATATAAGGTGAAGAACCAGACGAGAAGGCAAGAAATGTGGAAAATGCATAAATATAGGAACTAACACAGGTATGGTTAAGGAGAGGCAAATTCAAACCAAGAGATGAAAGGTTAATACTGGCAACCCAAGACAGTGGGCTATGTACACGTTGGTTTAGAAAGTTCATTGAACATATGGGAGAAACAGACAAATGTAGGTTTTGTAAAACAGAATTGGAAACAGCTGCACACCTCGTTGCTGGTTGTGACATACCAATGGCAGAAGGACTGTGTACTGAAAGGCATAATAATATAGCAGTACTGTTGCACTGGGGAGTGTGCAAACATTATGGTGCTGAAGTGGCTGAAAAACACTGGAAGCATGAGCCACAAAGCATCATAGAAAATGATGAAGCCTACATCACATGGGATCACCCATTACCAACGGTTCAAAAGAAAGACGCTAGAAAACTGGATACAGTGGTCCATGAAAAAAAGACAAAAGTAGCATTGATCATTAAAATCTCCACACCCAATGACTACAGTGTCTTAAGTACAGAGAGATACGAAGTGATAAAATATCAGGATCTGCAGGCAGAAACAATAGCAATGTGGAAGAAAGATATCCAGACAGTTCCAATAGTAGTAGGAGCAACGGGTCTTATAAAAAAGGATCTACAATCATATTTAGATAAGTTACCAATACACGTAACCCATGCGAATTGCAGGAGTCATTACTGGGCACATTGCAGGTGCTGGGAAGAGCACTTTTGGCTGACATCAAAGATTAAAACAATACTAATTTCATGAACTTTAATTGTACTTTGACTCAGGAATGGGGTCCATTCCCGTCATGGCATCAGAAAGATAAAAGACTTGGAGAAATTAAAAAAGAGGCAACCCAGGATATTGTCTGGGCCCAATGAAGCTGTGGTTTTGGCCTTAGCAAGTACCGCCATAACCTGTTCCCTGCTTATAGTTGGGGGTAGTATGCTAGTAGGTATTTCCCTGGGGGTGGCATGATGGAGTGGAGGGTGAAATTAGAGATGAATTTGCCAGTCAACAGATTCGCTATGTCACTCTGCTCGGTGAAGGTGGTACCATTTACCACCAGTTCAGCACACTGCCTTGTGTTACCTTTAAAGTTTCAGATATAGCTTTAGAAGGCCTTGTGGTTGTCTTTAGCCTGAGAGGCTATCCTGAGCTAACTGGCCTTGCATTTAATTAGTACTCTTAGTTTCAAGTTTACTTTAATTAGACAGCTCTTGCCATTATTAGAGTTGCTCTTTCTGACTTCAGCCACAACTTTTTTTTCCTTTTGCTATATACCCTGTTAAGGTTAGAATTCCAACAGTTTGCTTAGGATGTTTTTTTGGGCTTACTTTTGGTATGTATAGTAGCCTCTATGCAGCCATTTACATGGTTGTACAAGGTTTATGTGAATAATTCCACATAGTTTGCTGTGAACTCATGGTTTGGAGGGGCACTGAATTTTGACAAACTGTCACTTAATAGGATGTAGGTTCCTTTAGAATAGTTAGTTCCTAACTATTACAGATTTTGCTGGGTTTTCTACACTGATTTTTATTTCAAAGGAGACAGCTTTGTAATCCAACTTCACCAGTGAGGAAGTGACATGGGGGCCAGTGTTCTCTCACACTGGTACGAGTTATGGCATTCTTAGGGCATAGATAGTGACTTATAGCTTGCTAGTATATGGTAAGGGACTTTATCTATGGTGATTTGCACTTGGATGAACTCCAGGGCATCATCCTGTTCAACCAACCTAAATGTATAGTATGTTGATCAAGATACCCCCACCTTAAGTCTCTGTGCAGCTAATGGTCTAAATGTATGAAAGGCACTGAAGCCTTGCACTGCTGGAGTACTTTCTGCTGCTTTAAACCATGTTTCTGTAATGGCACAGATGTCTATATTCTCCAGAACTTGTAGGTTATGGAACTTCTTGTTAAGGTTCCTAGCACTGATCAGTAACATATTTTAGTTTGTTTGGGTTTTATTTGCTAAGTTGGTAATTTTGTCAATCTAACAGTGCCTAAAAAAGGCTTTAAGGAGGTGGCTAACGTTTGAGCTAATATCTGGAAACTGGTGGGGGGGGGGGGGGGGCACAGGTGGAGATCATCCTTGCCAAAGCAATGTGGTCTGTTAACCATGTCCTCCCATACTGACAAATATTGAATCCACCTCGAATGACGCAAGAAAATAAGTCAATCATATTTTGTTCATACTGTGGCATCATCCTTGGTGAAAGTAGAATGCTGCTCAGTGCAAGGCACATACCTGTCTGAGACACATATTCAGAGAGGTCCATAATGTCTCTACTCATATAGGCCAGTGAGGTAAGTCTCACATCATTTGCACCCACATGAACTATGATAGAATCATACTGGTACCTGTAGTGCATTCATTTTAGTGTATGTTTAACCTGGAGGATCCCGGCTCCAGATAAGCAACTAACCATTATCTTCTTCTTGTCCAGTCTGGAGAGTAAGGCATCTGTTTGTTGGAGTCTCCTATGACAACAGCCCTAGGTAAAATGTTCACTTGCCTTATGGGCTTCATTCTTGGGGGTCCACTGGATATAGGCATACATGTGATGTTTGGTGGTGTTTTTCCTCTATGCTTTAGGGATTCGTGAGGATAAGCATTCCAGTTCATATGCTTAGGAGGTCTTTGAGGTTTGAGAAAACTGTTTTTAATGCCTCAGCATAAAATGGTCTTTGTGTCTGGTGAACACCATGTGTGGTAAATACAGTGCATGTGTTCTTGACAACCTTGTCTGTAAGCAAGATTTTTGCCTTCAAGGAAATTGTGTATGTACATCTTTCAGAAAAGGTTATCTGTGGACCTAAGACAATTGCTACATTGTCTCAGGATGCCTCTTACCCACCTGTCTAGCTAAGGAGACATTTGGAAATTCCATATCCATGTTGTCAGGGCCTGTATTAGGGTAGGTTTTTATGGTTTGAGGACTGGGTTATACAGAGGTCTCCTAGGGTGGTTTCTCGTGTTAGGGACTAGAGTTAGATAGTGCAAAGATATGGTATCAGTGTTGTTAGACACACAAGCTAGCTGCTCTATGCTTAACTCCGTGCAATTCCTTACTAAGTTACAGGTTACAGTCCTAATAGCTGCTCTATGCTTAACTCCGTGCAATGCCTTACTAAGTTACAGGTCACAGTACTATTACAGTCCTAATACTATGTATACAGGTAAATTTTACTGTCCAAGCATTTGCATCTGTACAGGGTACTGTCAATCGTTGCAGTGCAGTGAACAGCTCCATGGAAATGTGCCTAATGTGTAGCAAAAGAAAAAATTAAAGTTAACTCCTGAGCCATCTACCCAGTAAACCACTACACCTTCAGCTCTTCTGGAGTTCTTTTCACCTCAGAAAGACCAGGCAAACACTTTTTCAAACAAGATGGACAATCTGGTCCTCTTAATGTAAAAGCACAGCAAAAAAGGAACTCTCAACTGCTATGCAACAACAAAACAATTTATTCCCTGGCTAAATTGCCCTACAGCAAGGTAATTTAAATAAAAACAATTTAGAAAGCAACACTTAAAGAAGACAGGTAATTTTTCACCAAAAGAACATTAAATGCTCTTTAAAAAGAGAAAACAATAGCAACCAGTTCAATAATGAAGTGCAAGTGCAGTAAATCAAATCCAATAACTTATCTTTGCCTGGATAACAACGGCTACATTGCAAACACTTCTGAATTACAGGTGAGCATGCCAGGCTTTGCTGTGGAGTTGCACAGAGCCATGCAAATGTGGCTAATTTACAGCAACAGAAAAGATCTGAAATCTAACTTCTGAGCCTTCTGGCCAATAAATGACTATATTTTCATCTCTTCTAGAGAGCTTCCCAACTCAGAAAAAAAAAACACACAAACGCCTTCTGCCACAAAACAGATGATCTGGTCTAGTTAGTAAAAACACAGCAAAAAGGAGCCCTCAAGTGCAATGCAACAACAAAACAACTTATTTCCTGACTAGATCACCCTGCAGCAACCTAGAAAGCAAGACAAAGAGTTCTTTAAATGCTTTTTAAATGCAGTAAAATGGTAGCATTCAGCGAAATAATGAGGTGAAAGAGCAGTAAATCAAATTCAGTTTTAAAATACACTAGCAGGAGCTAGATCAAGGAGATGCAAATACATTTTATATTGAAAAAAAATGCAGAAAAATGTAATAATTTGAAAATATGGCAGCAGTCTTCAGAAATTATACAATGGCCCTTTGCTCCTTCTCCCATCAGGAGCAAAAACAGAAGCACCAATCCCAAGCTGATTCTTGAAAAGCGGTTCCCAAGCTCTCCATTGATTGGTGGTCTAGTCCCTGATGTTACAGATTTGAAGAGTAAGCTGGAAAGAAGTGGATAAAACTCTGAGTACTGTATATGCTGTAAATCAAATTTAATAAGGTGTTTAAAAAAAACAAAATAAAGGATGTCTGCTTCCTTTTCTCTATCCAGCAGGTATCAAATTAATATTCTCAAAATTCTGGAAGTCTTTTTCCCCAATACTTGCTTTTTTCTTTACTTTTTTTTACTTTATTGTTTGTCACGTACACCCAATAATCACTTATCTACTTATCCAACATCTAATACATTGCTACATCTTTCGCCAACATTCTTAGAAACCATATTTTCAGCTGCTTTTAAAATCCAAACAGAAGTCTATTGTAAAAAAAATGTGCATATTAATGTTTTGCTTATTATAGCACTTAGACTATTTTCCAGTTTGTATTTGTTCTGCTTATAAATCTGAAGTCATTTTTTTAATTTGTCTGTCTGTTGTTCACACCTTTAAATTAGACTGCAGTGCAATTGCTCATATTATATATCTGTATTTGCTCCTTGCCTAAATTCTGACAGAGCCATTTCATTTACCCAGTCACCAAACCCAAATAATTAATTAATTAATTAATTAATTACTTAATTAATTAATCAATCCACCACTCAGGGATGTTTACAATTGACTGTTACTCGATTAACACCAGTTTACAGACATTTTACAAAGACATTTTACAGCAGTGCCTTGACAGCCATATTTCTTTTTACAGCACCACAATGGGCATCTGCATGAATATATTTTTGAAGTAATAAATGCCTGTTTCACATGGAATACCATATTAAGACATCAAAACAAGCCTAATCCCCAAAACAGATAATATTTCACATGCTGTACATTTTATTTAACATGAGCATAAACCTAGAGTAGAGGAAGTACTACCACTATAATGGACCTGTAAACACAGGAGTGCATGTACACACACACGCGCATGCACAACACACATACACACACAGACTTGTATACACTCACATGGGCAGATACACACACACACACACACATAGACACACACACACACACACAAACACAAACACACACACACACACACACACACACACACACACACACACACACGCAGATACACTGCTCCAGGAGATGATGCTGCCCTGTCAAGGCAACTGACTCAGTTGTGTGGATACAAAAAAAATTTACATGGCAAATGTTTCAAACTTCTGGCAAAGTGTGAAAAATCACACTACTTTATTTTTGCATTTTGCCAGAACAGAAACATATTCTCTGCCTTCTTTAGACTACCAAAATAACTACAGGTTCTTGGTGATCAAGCAGAAACTTACTGAACCATTTTGCTGTGCAGATATCTTCTTTTTTGATTGTTTTCTAAATTTGTGTTAACTATAAAATATATTTTTAATTGCATCACTTTGCTTATTAGCACAAGAAAAGCAGGGACATTAAAGAAAGAGTTAGAAAAGGGGCACACTACTGGTGTGAAGTTCAAACAGCAATACAAATCTGGATAACGTGCTGCCTAATGGATAAGAAAATAAAAGGTTTTGTTATTATTTTCTTGTCTAAAATGTTGTAAACACAATGACAACGTTACTTTTTCTTCTAAGTTCTGCATGCAATCTGCAACTGCAGAATTCCAAAATATATTTTCTTAACAACTTACTGAATTAAAACTTAAGCTTCATCATATTATATACATTTCCAGCTGTTTGACAAAACTTGTTTGATCTGGTATGAGTAACTAAGTAAACATTGTTATGGGTAACCTAATGGAAATAGTTTTATTTAACAACTATATTTTCTTTGAGGGAGAGTACTGTAGACAAACCCAAGGTGTTGACATGGGGCCCCGCCTGTGCTCCATTATATGTTAACATTGTATTGTGCTATTGGGAGAAAAAATTTGTGCTCCATTCTGGTCACATGGAACATGTGGTGGTATTCCTAAGATTTATTTATGATATATTCATCATATGGAAGGGAAGTACCTGGCGATGGCATTTGATTTCTCTCCTTCCTCTCCCTTACTGCCCTGTTTTTTGTGATAAGACTTAATCTGTTATTAATTTAGCTGCACAGTAATACATCCCATTTATGTCAGTTCTAATTAATGCATTCATTTGTTTTATTAAACTTCTAACTTTTTGGGTTTTATTGACTTTTTGTAGTCTATTTCTTTCATCAGTCGTAATATGTATGCCCATCTCTATTAAATCAAGAAACTCTTCTCTTATATCATTTTCTCCTAACCTGAGGGCACATTCTTTGTTCTCTATTTCCTGCTGGCATTCTATACAAAGTTCCACAGCATCTTCCTGTGCCATATTCTCTTCAGATTCATCCTGTGACATCCATTGCTCTTTCATATAGGAACTCACAGGTCTATCACTCCACAACATTGACTGTATCAGAGTTGCCACATTTTCCTGTCCCTTCCCTTGTTGTGCAACTCCAACTGAACTTTTGTACTGATTTCCTATGGAAGGCTCCAAAGTATCTTCATATGGCAACTGATCAGATGTTTCCCACTCCACTGGTTTCTCCTTAATTTGGGGATTCATTGCTGCATTCTGCTGTGATGTTATCAAAGTTAGATGTTCTAGGCTAAATCCTACACTTCACAGGTAATCCATAACCTAACTTTCTACTTCTTTAACTTCTCCATTACTAATCCTGTTTTCTACTTTTCCTATTTGTTTTCTTATTTTTTTTGTATTGTAAAATTTTCCATATCTGGATGACTTTGCCTACATTTCTCTTCAAAAATCTTTGGTGATGCTGTTTTTGTATTTATTAGTTTTGCTTTCTCCTTTCCATAAATACTGCACCATATTAAATCTGTTTCTCTTTCCCATGTCCATATTTCTTCTTCAGATGTCTCCTGCTCCTTCTGTTTCTCCTTACATGGGGGGGTTAGTTCCATCTTACTGTGATATAACTTGTGTTAGACTTTCTACACTAAATCCTGCACTGCACAGGTTTTCTATAACTTCAACTTCTATTTTTGTAACTTCTGCTTTACTAATCTTCTGTTCTACATTACCTCTTTGTGATTTATTTTTGTATTGTGAAATTTTCCATAGTTGGATGCCTTTGGTTGTATTTCTCTTCAAATATCTTTGGGGCTACTTTTAGTACTGATTAATTTGGCTTTCTCCTTTGCATAAATATTACACCATATGAGATCCCTCTTTCTTCCCCATGTCCATATTTCCTTTTTATACATTTGAAAAATCTCTAGATTTTGTTTTTTATATTTTTGCACTTCCTCAGTTGCTTCTTTTTTCAAACAGCCCAATGTGTCTTGGTCTTTATAATGTTTTTCATAACTCTATTGTATTAATGAACATAAATTTTTATTTGAAGCTTCTGACAGTTTTTCTTGTGCTAGAAATTTTCTTTCCTCTAATTTATCTCTTAATCTTTTTGTATATCTTCTGTCTAGAAATTCTGGGCTTCTTGCATAGTGGTAGCAATACATAATTTCTTTGTTATCAACAATAGTCCACTCACTCGCCTTTATGGCTGTTTTGGCCCATCCTTTTTTTTGTGATTTTTGTGGACTACTACTTTCTTCTACAACATGGGAGTCATCCTCCCTCTGGGCTTGGCCTAGCCACATTGCGGAAATGTTTCTGTGTCTTGAGGATTCTGCAGTGTCATTTTCTTCATTTTATGGCAACAGTGCACATAGCAGGATTGGACACGTTTTATCCTGGGTCCTGTGCACCCAGCTATCTTTTTTATTATTTTAACTTACTTCTTTCCATGATGTATGCTATATAAAATACAGTCTACATATCATTCAAGTGCAGCAATGAACATCAGTCTGGGACAGGAATGTGATATAAAAGAATATGAGTAAAAGGCAGTGTATAAATATTTGGGAACTGATGAAATATCAGCAATAAAACATGAACAAATGCAAATAAAACTTAGCAAGAAATATTTTAGATAACTAAAATGAATACTGAAAACAGTGTTTACATCTAAGAACAAAGTCCAAGCTATAAACCAATTTGATCTTCTTGTTCTAACTTACAGGTTTGGAGTGACTGACTGGCCCCAAAAGCTGTTCAGTCAATTGGACAGGAAGACAAGAAGAATGCTTCTTGCTCATCAAGTGATTTATAAAAATCATTGTATACCAAGACTATATATTCCCCGTTCTGATGGAGGTATGGGCCTCCTCAAAATTGATTACATAGTTAGATTTGCAATCGTGGGACTACATATATATCTGCTGACCTCACAAGACCCAAATGTAGTAAAAGTTTTGAAAAATGAGGAGAAAAAGTCTAAGATGACTTCCCTGCATAGTTTAGCAGAAGCATATTGGTATCAAGCGGGAATGGAAATCAAACCAGAAGCAGATAAAATCAAGCAGCAAATGAACGTGCCAAAAAACAAAAGAAAGAATATAAGGTGAAGGATCAGATGAGAAGACAAGAAATGTGGAAAATGCATAAATACAGCAGCAAGTGTAGAAAACTCTTGGAACCTCATGTTGATCAGGATTGAACACAGAAATGGTTAAGGAGAGGTGAATTTAAATTAAAATATGAAAGGTTAAGATTGGCAGCCCAAGACAGTGGACTACTTACACATTGGTTTACAAAGTCCATCAAACATGTGGGAGAAACAGACAAATGTCAGTCTTGTAAAACAGAATTGTTAACAGTCGCACATCTTGTTGCTGGTTGTGATATATTAATG
This sequence comes from Protopterus annectens, assembly GCF_019279795.1. NCBI lineage: Eukaryota > Metazoa > Chordata > Ceratodontiformes > Protopteridae > Protopterus > Protopterus annectens. Next base: position 1,394,285,518 of record NC_056729.1, read on the forward strand.
GCAGAAGGACTGTATACTGAAAGGCATATTAATCTGGCAAGACTGTTGCACTGGGCATTGTGCAAACATTATAATACTACAGTAACTGAAAAACACTGTAAACATGAGCCACAAAGCATTATAGAAAATGATGAAGTTTATATCACATGGGATCAACCATTACCAACAGCTCAAAAAATAGATGCAAGAAAGCCTGATACAGTAGTCCATGAAAAGAAGACAAAGGTAGCATTGATCACTGAAATTGCTATACAGAGAGACTACTGTGTCTTACATACAGACAGACACAAAGTCATAAAATACCAGAATTTGCACGCAAAAACAAGGGCAATGTGGAAGAAGGATAGCCAGACAGTTACAACAGCAGTAGGAGCAATGGGTCTTATAAAAATAATTTATAGTCATACTTAGATATGTTACCATTACACGTAATGCCATATGAACTCCAGATGGAGACATTACTGGACACACTGCAGGTGCAGCGAAGAGCACTTCTAGCTAATATCAGAGATTGAAACAATACTAATTTCATGAACTTAAAGCATACGTTGACTTAGGAATGGGGTCCATTCCTGTCATGGTATTAGAAACCAAAAATACTTGGATAAATTAAATAAAAAGCCAGAAGATATAGCAATCCAACTGGCAGACAAATTCAACTCTAACTTTACCCCTCTCTCCTCAGGAAATACCATCAATTATATCCCCCTCCACTATCACTAGGGAACAGGTCCTCAATGATCTATCTAAGGCCAAGAACACTGCATTGATTGGCTCAGACAATATGTCAAGATGTCTTCTAATAGCATGACACATAACCTATCAGGCTGTTTGGAATTGCTATTTAATCATAGTTTCCAAACCGGCTTTGTGCCTCATGAATGCAGAGCAGCAACAGCCATCTCCCTGCACAAAGGAGGGCCAACTAAAGACCCTGGAAACTACAGAACCATAAGTCTCACTAGTCTTGTATGCAAAGCCATGGAAAGAGTTATCATGCAAATGATCTATAATGACATAGGAAACTTCCAAAAACTGGACCCAACCCAATTTGGTTTTGTCAAGGGCAGGTCATGCCTACCTAGCCTGGTGGACTTCTTTCAGAAGGTCACCAAAGCGATGGATGAGGGCAAAACAGTTCACACTGCCTACCTTGACCTGGCCAAGGCATCTGACACATGATCCCACTCAGGCATTGTCAATATACTCAGTAGGTTAGGCATAAACCCTTACATTACCTGGTGGATAGCCAGATGACTCACAGACAAAACCAAGGAAGTTAGAATTGGGGAGTCCACCTCCACAAAGAGGCCAGTCACAAGCAGAGTCCTTCAGGGATCAGTCCGGGGAATGTTCTTTCTTGGCATTTACTTCTGTGATGTCAAGCCCAATGTCAAGGGCCTCTGGCTGACCAAATTTTTAGGCGACTGACAGAATCCCCCACCTATACTAATGTTCTCCTGCATGGTCTGACATGGAGAAAGAATTTGTGTCAGAGCCATGGACTAAAACTAAAGGCCAAGAAATGCATAATAGTATCGTTCAGGAAGTCACCCACCCCTAGTAACTATCACACTGACAACACATCCACAAGAGTCAACCCAGTAGTCAGGGACTTGGGGACACGCATTAACAGTAAACTAGCCTTTGACAATCACATGTCTGCAGTAGTGAGGAAATCATTCTATGCTGTGCAACTTATAAGCAAATGTATAGCATCTAGGTCCAAGAAAATCATTGTTCCACTGTATTCAGCATTCAGCAGACCTATCATTTACTACAATGCTCCCTCTGGTATGTACCTAACTAGACACATCCAACAACTGGAATGTCCACACAGGTTCCTCACTAAAGGAATACAGAATGTGAATAAAATGTCATATACAGACCACCCACACCTCTCAAGTGTCCAGATTTTTGCCACATATTTTTGGTCTGTTCCTCATAAAATAAATTACTGGGATGATCTGAAGACTGAAGTCACTAAATAATGATTTACATTTGTGTTTCAGACTTCATTCCTGTAAGAAAAATGCATGCTAAGACAAATCCTGTTATTCTACCAGAGATGTATGACTGACCACCTCAAAGTCCTATCCCTGTATTCTGTCTCCTACTGGCTGTTGAGGGGAGATCTATGCCTGGCATACAGGGCATCATCAGACCCCACCGTGATGGACCTCCGGCATATCCACAAAACAAACAGCACCAGAGGTACCCCTTCTGAAGACTTAAAACTTGCCTGTGATATAAACAGGGCCTGCTGGACAGACGAGTATGTATCCCACAGACTATCTTTTCTCTGGAACAGGTTCCCCATCCATTTGAAGCAGAGTTCCTTCTTAACCCAATACAAGTGTAACTTGGACAATTGTGTAACTTGGACAACTGGATGGGAAACAGGAAATTAATTCCTGGTTTGGCACGTATGTCCTCTAATGGACACAGGCAGCCTGTAAATGGTTCATCTCCCAGGATGCTGATTATAAATGTTTTATCTCCCACATCCCTGCTTACACTTATCAAGAAAACCAGAAGTTGTCAGAGATGTGGGATGAATGACTAAGCTTAAAAAGGGCCTAGTGGTCATTAGCCTATGTACCTTTCCCACAGTTTCCATTTTTTCTATGCAATCTTATTTTCTTCTAAAGATCTCATTTCCAGTTCCTATATCTCTGTTACAATATTCAACACTTCAAATACAGTTGGTTTAGACTTTGATTCCCATTGTCTAGTAATTCATTTTTTGGCAGCCAGCAGAATTAAACTTAGCAAGGCTTTACTATATCTAAGTGACTCACTTCCTGTATCCCAGGTTAAAAAAAAAATATTTCCTTAGCTACACCCATTTGCTTGCCCAATATTTCTGCAGAGTACTTTGTAGGAAATTTTTGAAGTCTGACAAATCATTACAATCGTAATACATATGTTCCCAGTTACCTCTTTCTTCTTCATCACACTTCCAACATTTGCCATTTACCTGAAGAAGAATTCATTGCAGTCTGTGTGGGATATAAAAATATCTGTGTAAATACTTCCAAGAAAAATTCCTAAATATTCTAGACTTATTTGCATATTTGGGAGCCATACATATGTCCTCCCATTGTCTCCTTGTGAAATGCGTATCCAATCTCTCTTCCCAGTCTTTTTAACCTCTTCTGATTGATTCCTATAGTTATTGTGCAATATTTTATATGCCCTACTAATTATATATTTTTTAAAAGTAGCACCTGTTCTTGACTCAACTAAAAATTCTACCAGAACAAGTCTTTCACTTAGGGTTCACATATCCCTTTCTCTTTCCATGTAGTCTGATTATCAGTCCCTGATAGGGAAGGCAGTCTCTAGCCTGCAGTCCAAATGTCTTTTTGACCTCTTCCCATTCCCATTTGCCTTCTTTGTTTCTGGCACTCATCTTGTGTTTGCCTTTTGTGTTTCTGGCAGCCATCTTGTGTTGGTACGTGCCTATCTTCTCTGCTAGTGAGAGTAGCAGGGCTGCCTGGTCCTTGTTTGGCACATGCTGATTAGTAAAGAAAGCAGGGGCTAGCAGGATTGGCTAGATTTCTGTGTTACTAGAATCTTCTCTTTTTTCTGGTACTTAAACCTGGAGTTTGAGCTGGTTTAGGCTTGTTTGCACATCACACACTGCAGCTGCACTGTTTTTAAGAGACTGCAAGGTATTCCAGCTACAAATTTTCCCTTAGTAGCACTTGTGTGATCATCTAGTAGTACTCCTCTTAGACCTTCCCCCTTTACCCCCTTAGGTCTCTCTGGCCTCTCTCTCTCTCTCTCTCTCTCTCTCTCACAGATTCTGACAAGCATGGATGGACAATTTCCTATGGTTTCTCCAGCCAGTCTGGTTGATATGGGCATCCTGAGACAGTGTAACAACTGCCTCATGTACACAGACAACCCTCTACTACTACCACCTAGAAACACAATTTGTGAGAGGTACAATTACATTAAGAACCAAGAGTCTATGCTTTCTCCCTCACAAGCAAGTATATCTGGCACTGAGAAGGTTGTTAACACAAACACCACACTTACACAACACACAACACACAACCACATATGCAGAGGTACTCAACAAAAACATACCCAAACGAAAGAGACCTCTGAGGCAAAAACATATATGAACTCCACTCCTCACCACACCACACATAGTCCACACACCTGTCTCACAGCCACTAAGGCCTAAACATAAACCCAACATATTAGTCATAGGAAACTCCATTGTGAGACATGCAGATGTGCCCCTCACCAGGCTGGATAAGAAGAAAGTCATGGTTAGTTGTTTGGCAGGTGCCAGAATCCATCATATCACCCATGCACTCAATTCTCTCAACAACAGGTACTGTTATGACTCTGTCATAGTCCATGTTGGCATGAATGACTTGAGGTGTACCTCCCTGGACTATATGAAGAGAGACATGATCGAGCCCGCTGAATATGTGTCCCAAGCAGGTATTTCCTAGAGTTAAGCAGCATTCTACTGTCACCCAGAATGATGCCTCAATACAAACAGAAAATGACTGGCTTTAACAATTGGCTTAGTTTCTTGTGTCAATTCAAGGGGATCTAGTACCTGACAGCCTAGGAAGACATGATTGACAGACCATGATGCTTGGCCAGAGATGGTCTGCATCTGTCTCCTTTGGACTTCCCTTTCCCATAGTGCCTTTTTTCAGCAATGCCATGAGGTCAAAACTACCAACATGAAAATGTCATCAAAACGCAAATTAAAGGTCATGCTGCTAAATGCTAGGAGTCTAAACATGAAACTGTACTCATTGCAAGCATTCTTAAACCTGGAAGATGCTGACATTTGTACAGTCACAGAAACCTGGTTCAAAGCTGTGGACAGCACCAGGTTACTCATCCTATCATACATTCACACACCAAACCATGGGCAGCAAAGCAAAAGGAGGTGAGGTTGCAATATATATTAAAGACATATACATCTCCAGGCTGGTCAAACAGTATGATGCACAGGAGACACTCCAGGTGCAGTTAACCGTGGACAAGACCCCTATTCAAATCATAGCTAGCTACAGGCCCCAAACTTTGACTCAAGATACCCCCTCCACCTATCTGGACCTCTTTGAATCTATCAAGATTCAACCCTTTACCCTGATCCTGGGTGACTTTAACTATCCAACCACAGACTGGAAGGACTGCTCATGCCAAAAGACAAATACTCAGAGATTCCTTTATTTTATCAATGCAAATGCCTCAGAACAGCTGGTTGACACCCTCACAAGAGGGGATAATATCTTGGACTTGGTATTAACCAACATGAGTAACCACTGCAGCACTCCTATAGTGTCATCCTCCCTGGTAAGATCCGACCACAAAGTGGTCACATTTAAAGTAACCATCTCCCCCGACCCCCCCCCCCCCCAGCAAGGATCAAACAACAAAACTTCTCCAAAGCTAATTACAACCTCCTGAGGGAAGTTATAAACAGTTTGACAGCCCCCTCCCCCTCCACAGGAACTGGCACATATGTCCAAACCTATACCAAAGTACTATACAAGCATTTATATAGCTGCATGGAATCAGGAATACTCGTGGGACAAAATCCTCCTCCTCAAGGAAGAGTACACCTGTCTGGTGGACATCTGCAATAAATAAACACTATAATAAAAGGAAAAAAATTGTTGTCCAGGACCAAGAAGGAACAGTTGCCTAATTGGAAGCAATCTCTCCTTCGCCTGAACAAGCACATAGCAAATAAGAGCATTAGTGAAATCCTCAAAAGCAAACTTCGAGTCCAAACTGGCCACATCTAGTAAAGACAATCATAAGGCCTTCTTCACATATCTCTGCAATCTCAAAGGAAGCACTCATATCTGCTCAGAACTGGTGGTCAAGGCCACCACATACACAAACACCGTAGATATAGGCAACCTGCTGGCAGACAGGTTCAGTGAAAACTTCACCCCTCTGTCCCCTCATCAGTAAATCAGGACACACCAGCACCTGCCCCCTTCCCCTTATCTCTAGGGAGCAAGTCATTACTGTCCTCTCAAAGGCAAAAAATACAGCCTCCATGGGATCCGATAAGATTCCAGGCTGCATCCTACATGAACTCAGGCAGGAACTTGCAGCACCATTAGGCAACTATTCAGTTAACGCCTGAGTACCAGCTTTGTCCCAGCCGAGTGGAGGACAGCCATTGTTATCCCTTTGCACAAAGATGGAGCGTCCACCGATCCAGGAAATTATGGACCCATCAGCCTAATTAGCCTGATCTGTAAGGCCATGGAATGGATTACCATGGACCTCATTAACAAGGGCACTGGCAACCTCCAAACACATGATCCCACACAGTTTGGTTTCATAAAAGGGAGGTCATGCCTGTTAAATTTAGTCTGTTTGTAATATGTAATGCTGGTATTATGTAATGCTTATCTGCTTACCCTTGGAGCTTTTCTCCCCGGGCCTCCGCTGAAAATGGACATGCATCCAGTCGGACTATTCCGGTCAACAAATGTAAAATAAAATAAACAAAATAAATAAATAAATAAATAAATTTGGTCAACTTCTTTGAGACAATCACCAAAGCCATGGACGAGGGGAAGATGGTGCACACCGCCTACCTTGACCTGGCCAAAGCCTCCAATACTATTCCTCACTCAGGTATAATAGATAAAGTCTCTCAACTAGGCATCGTATGTTATTAGAAGGGTAGCAAACTGGCTCACTGATAGAACCCACCTAGTCAAAATAAGGGAAGCCACCTCAAGCAGTAGACCCATAATGAGCATTGAATCCCAGGGATCAGTTTTGGGGCCTCTGTTGTTTGGGATATACTTTTCTGAGGTGCAGGCCAAAGGAAGTGGGCTATGGCTGACCAGTTTTGCAGATGATTGAAAGCTGGCGCTGTCATCAATTCCCCTAGTGATGTGGATATCCTCCAACAGGGCCTCACCCAAACAAATGACTGGTGCCAGAAGCATGGCCTCAAACTGAATGCCAAAAAATAAGAAGTTATGTACCTACCATAACGTTCCATGTTAGTTGTCTTCTCTCGCCTTCTTTCTTGCTTGATGGGTTCGGAGCCGATCCCTCGGCTCCGACTCGGCACTTGCTTTAGCTCGAGAACTCCTTTTACCAGCTCGAGGCAGCCCCATATCCCATGATGCAAGGCAGGAAGTACCCAGATCTCGTTTGTTGACAAAAGGGCAATAACACCAAGCATAAACAATACTTCCCAAAGGAAGAAGAAACTTACAAATGGAAAAAGGACCAGGTCTGAATGGTCTTTAGTATTATAGTTTCTTATACAAGGTCTGTCCAGGCCAGGGGAAGGAGGGAGGGTCGAAGAAAGAAGGCGAGAAGACAACTAACATGGAACGTTATGGTAGGTACATAACTTCTTAATGTTAAGTTGTCAATCTCGCCTTCATTCTTGCTTGATGGGACCGCGTCCCTAGCACCTCTATCCTGGGTGGCTCAATGGAACAAACTCTTGAGGACTGTAGAGCCAAAACTGGCTCTGTCCCTGGAGGCCAAGTCCAATTTGTAATGGGAAACAAAAGTGTGAGGAGTGGCCCAAGTGGCGCTGCACAAATAGTATCTAAAGGCAGTCTAGCTTGAAAAGCTGTAGAAGTAGCTAAACTCCTAGTTGAATGTGCTTTAGGTTTTGAGCACAGCTGCTTTCCCCTGATCGTATAAATTTCAGTGATGACCGAAGAAAGCCATCTGGACAAAGTCACTTTAGAAACAGGAAGGCCTTTTTTATTATCCGCATAGGAAACAAAAAGTTGATCAGATTTTCTAAATTTTTTTGTTCTGTCCAAATAATATCTAAGCTGACGGTGGACGTCAAGATAATGTAGCTTTTGTTCAGCTCTATCTGAATAGTTAGGAAAAAATACAGGGAGATCAATAGATTGATTCAGATTGTTTTTCGAAGCGACCTTAGGTAAAAAGGATGGATTAGTTCTCAAAGATACTCTGTCTTTGTGAAAAATCAAATAGGGGGGTCGAACCGAAAGAGCATGAAGTTCAGACACCCTCCTGGCAGATGTAATAGCCACTAGGAATAAAGTTTTCCAAGAAAGATATTTCAGGGAACAAGAAACAGCTGGCTCGAAGGGGGGAAGAATCAAGGATGTCAGCACTAAATTCAAATCCCACTGAGGAGGAGGATTCCTGATTGGAGGTTTTAGTAGGAAAATTCCTTTCAAAAAGGCCCTGCAGAGCCTATGGGACATAATATTATGATCTGCTATCCCGACATGAAAATTAGAAATAGCAGCCAACTGAACTCTGACTGTGGAAGAAGAGGAGCCTGCATGGAAAATCTCTGCTAAGAAGTCCAGAACTGCCTGAACAGGGGCAGTAAAAGGATCAATATTTTGGGCCTTAGCCCAATAAGAGAAACGCTTCCATTTGCTTGTGTAAATCCTCCTGGTAGAGGATTTTAGTGAAGTTACTATGATATCTCTAACTGGGTTAGAGATCAAAGGAAGCCTGGCTAAGGAAGGAAGTGGAGCAACCATGCTGTGAGGTTGAGAGAAGGGATTGACCGGTGCAGCTGACCGGATTGGTGAATCAGTAGATCTGGCACTGGGTCCAGATGCCACGGCTGCACCAAAAGGTGATGATGGAGGAACGGGAACCAAACTTGTCGAGGCCAGTAAGGGGCAATGAGAATCAATTTGGCTCTCAAAGCGGTAGCTTTCTGGATCACCTGAGGGATCAGAGGAAAAGGAGGAAGGCATAAAGAAGTCCCTGGGGCCAATCCTGGGTCAGAGCGTCTCTGGGGGATGGCCTGATAGAGGAAGAGGCTGAAGAAGTCTGGACATTTGCTGTTTTGGGGAGTAGCAAAAGATCGCAACATGGACGACCCCATTCCAGAAAAATCTCTTCCGCTATGGATTGCTTGAGAGACCACTCGTGAGGCATGAGAATAGCTCTGCTCAATCTGTCCGCTATAATGTTGGTTTTCCCAGGGATATGCGTTGCTACCAGAAACCGATGAGAGGAGATCGCCCATTGCCATAGTCTGAGCGCTTCTCGACACAAGGGGTAGGACTTGGTTCCGCCCTGTTTGTTGATATACCAAACTACAGACATGTTGTCTGTGTGGACTGCAATTGTCCCTACGGGAAGAAAGTCGTTGAGGGCTTGCAACGTTAAAAGCACTGCTCTCATCTCCAGGACATTTATGTGCAGATGGTACTCGAGCGGTTGCCACGTCCCATGAACCATCCTGCCCTGATAATGACCCCCACCCGATCAGGGAGGCATCCGTGGTGACAGTGGCTATCGGGGACGGAGGTACAAAGCACCTGCCTTGGTGAACCTGAGACGATGTGATCCACCAAGCAAGATGTTCTTTGCATGTTTGTGTCACCAGAATCTGGTGACGCATTGGGAGTTGCTGGTATGACCACTGTGTGAACAGCATCCACTGAAGGAGCCGCATGTAGAATCGAGCCAGGGCAAGAAGAGTGATGGCCGCAGCCATAAGACCTAACACCTTTAGAACCATTCTGGCCTGTACCTTCTTGCTGGCCAGAATGATCCTGACATGAGTCTGAATGTCTGAAACTCTTTGTTCTGTAAGGGTAGCTGACATCCGAACAGTGTTTAAGTTTGCGCCTATGAAGGTAATAGACTGGCAGGGCGATAAGGATGATTTTTCGTAGTTGACTGAGATGCCCAAATGAGAACAAAGGTCTATTGTGTAATCCCTGGCTTGTATAAGCTGATGCCTGGTGGTGGCTGACAGGAGCCAGTCGTCGAGATACGGAAACACCTGGAATCCTTGACGTCTCAGGTGAGCCGTGACCACTGCCATGCATTTGGTGAACACTCTGGGGGCTGTAGTGAGACCAAAGGGCAGGGCTCTGAACTGGAAATGACTGGACCCCAGCCGAAAGCGGAGAAATCTCCTGGAGCGTCTGTGAATTTTGATGTGATAGTACGCATCCTGAAGATCTATTGAGCACATCCAGTTGTCCTTCTGTAAGAAGGGTAGAATTGACTGAAGAGTGACCATTCGGAATCTTGTCTTCCTGACAGACTTGTTGAGTCTGCTGAGATCCAATATTGGTCTCCAGTCTCCCGTCTTTTTGGGGACCAAAAAGAACCTTGAGTAGATTCCGGGCTCTGAATGGTCTATAACTGGCTGAATGGCTCTTTTTTGCAGTAGTTTTGCGATCTCTAACTCTGCAATGTCCCTTAGACCGGGTGGTACATCTGGAAGGGAACTTGAGGGGAAGGGACTTTCCTCGAAAGGAATTATGTAACCCTTGGATATGATCGACTGTACCCATCTGTCTTGAGTGAGGGAATGCCAGGCTTCTGGGTACAGTGATAATCTTCCCCCGACTGCCTCCAAGGAGGGACAGCCGGGCAACACCTCAGGGATGCTGAAAGGGCTTCTCAGGAAGAGACTCCCTGTTGCCCTGATTCTTCGGACCCCTCTGCCTCTAGAGCGCGTCTGTTGTTGTTACCCCTCTGCCTCTAGGGGTAAACTGACCACGTGAATCGGCGTGACTCCTTGAGATTTACGGAACCACATCTTCCCACCCTTCTGTCCTTTGGGATAAGGCCTAGAAGGGGTGGAAAAACGGACTCCAACAGCAGAAAGAGTCTTGCCGTCCTGCTCACACCTGGTCAAGGTTTCCTTCACCTGAGGGCCAAACAAAGCTGACCCATCAAAGGGAGAATTTGTGAAGGGCGCCTTAAAGGGATCCATAAAATCACATAGCCGCATCCAGGCTTGGCGTCTAAGAGCCACACCTGTGCCTGCAGCTCTACTCGCTCCATCAGCAGCATAAGATATTAGCCGCATGGAGGAGTTAGCAATGGAATTGAGGGTTCCTAGCTGCGAAGCAATGTTTTCTTGGGCCCCTGCAGCTGTAGGATCCTGAACTACTTCTCCCAGCTCCTTCAGGATATCTCTCTGGAGTCTGGTGAAGTGACAAAGATAATTCAGCGAGCATAGCAAAGGTCGCTGAGGAAAACATCCGCTTGCCGTACCTATCCATGGTCCTAGAGTCCTTGTTAGGAGGATGGACAGGCACGGAAGGATCTGCAAGTTCCTTTTTGGTGGCCGCAGCCACCACCATGGCATCAGCGGGGACACCCTTGGTAAGGAATTGTTTGTCACTAGGGGCAGTTATAAATTTAGAAGGCCTCCTAGGGACTGGCTCTACAGAGTCAGGAGCTGTCCACGCCTTCGAGCTATAACCTGCATAAGGGGTCGAAGGCGGAGACACCCAGGAGGTGGAGGGCCGAGATCCAAACGCCTCTAGGTATACTGACTCATCCTCAGAGGGATTGTTGGTGGGCCAGTTTCCCTCTGTTTCAGAAGTTCTAGGATGTCTGAGAAGGAGACATCCTCAGAGGGGATCTAGGGGATCCCTCTGACTCATCAAAGTCAGTATCCAGTGACAGACTCAGGAGTCTACATGCTTCCTCTTACAAGTCCTCTTCCTAGGAGGATCTCCCGAAACATCAGGAGAATCCTCGGAAGAGGGGAAATTCCCAATGGGGAAACCTGAGGCGGAGGATCTCTGGGTCCTGTAGCAAGAGAAGTGGCAGAGATGTCAACAGGTACAATAGAGGGAGGAGCTACGGGAAGAGACTGCTGACTGATACCAGTGGCCAGTACACTCTTCATCACCTCGAATGCTCCCCTCCCAGGCAGGTCCGAGAGACCCGCTCCAAGAGCTAGGAACTCCGGGGCCACCGAAGGGAAGTCTCGAGGCAGATGTCGGAGCCGAGCTCACCAAGGCCGAGGCTCCAAGGGGAAGAGCGGGTTCGGACAAGGGTCCGATGCCACTCACCCCTCGGAGGAGACCATGGAAGCCCGACCACGAATCCCTCTAAGGAAGAGGAGATAAGAGTAGGGGCTGAAGGAACAGAAGGGGTATCCGTCCTCCAGCCGTAGCAGTAACCATGCCCGAAGACTCCAACTCCAAGCTCTGAGGTAGAGTTGAAGGAGGAACTGTAACGGGGTGTGGACCAACAGTCGTCTGCTGAGACGGACTGTGTAGCATTTGGGCCAGTACCTGTGACTTGAGCAATCTACTGACCACTCTCTCTAGGTCATGGTCTGACAACCTGGATGACCTTGAAGATCGGCTCCGATGGCTCCGTCCGGATAGAAGGGGCGAGGCCGGAGCCGAAAGTATCGGCCCCAAGGAAGGGGACCTCGACCTCTTCCTGGAATGGGTCATCGGAGCCGATATTACTGATCCTGTCGGCACCGATTTCGGAGCCGGCAGAACGCTCGATGTATCGGCTCCAGCGAGCCGATACAGCCACAAATAACGGTGTCGGAGCCGATCGGGCCGACACCGATGCCTGTGCCACCTGGGTGTCGGAGCCGATCGGAGCCGACAGCCCTGCGCGTGGCACGTGGGTGTCGGGGCCCGTCGGAACCGACACCACAGTGGTCAAAGCAGATTCGGCACCGATAGCCATCGGCCGAAAGCTTAGTGGATCCAGAAGCGGCTCCAGCGGGAGCCGATCTCGACTCTATCTGAGTCGGAGCCGAGGCCACAGGCTTAGAAACAGAAGCCTGGGTCTTGGCAGATTTAGTTGATTGTTGTGGGGCCGACTTAGCCGGAGAGCCCTCCGGCTTAAGAAGACCCCTGAGAATCAACTTATTCCTTCTCTCCTGCAGGACTCTCTGGCTGAAGGAGTGACAAATAGCACAGGAGTCCTGCAGGTGAAGAGGGCCTAAACAGTACAGGCAAGAAGTGTGACCGTCTGTCAGAGACATCTTCTGACAGCACGAGTCACACTTCTTAAAACCTGAAACCCTCTCTTTAGACACGGTGCCTAACAAAACACACACACACCAGTCCAATTAATTAAACTAATACCAAAAGGGTATTTAGTAAAAAATACCAACACACACACCCTAACAGGGGGGGGGGATGGGATAGGGAAATTAACTGACTAAAAAATTAAAAGAGACAGGGATTTCTGTCAGAAAAGTTAAATTTAAAGTTAAACTATCAAAACAAAAAGTTTTTAACTAAAAAGGGGCTTAAATGTCACAAATGTGAATTACTTACCAGGAGCTGGTAAAGAGAAGACCTCCCAAGCGAAGCGGCAAACGAGATCTGGGTACTTCCTGCCTTGCATCATGGGATATGGGGCTGCCTCGAGCTGGTAAAAGGAGTTCTCGAGCTAAAGCAAGTGCCGAGTCGGAGCCGAGGGATCGGCTCCGAACCCATCAAGCAAGAATGAAGGCGAGATTGACAACTTAACATTGCATCATTATCCCCTTTGAGGAGAGTGATGTTCCCACAAATTATCACATTAATAATAAGGTCCAAAACATGCAATCAGTCATGAGGGACTTGGGCACCCAGGCTAATAGAAAACTGAATTTTGACCACCATGTTGCCTCTATTGTACAGAAAGCTTTCTGCATGGCCCACCTAATTAGTAAAGGTATCTCATCCAGGGAAAAGGAGGTTCCCTGTATTCTTCCCTTATAAGACCCATTATTGAGTACAACTCCCCTTTCAGTATGTACCTCACAAAGAACATGCAGCAGCTGGAGAGACCACAGAGGTTCCTCACCAGGAGAATACAGGGCTTCAAACATCTACCTTATACAGACAGACTAAAAGCCATGTCCCTCTACTCAGTCTCATACAGGCTTTTCAGAGGTGACCTCTGTCTAGCATACAAAGCAATCTCAGACCCCACCTTGATGGGACTGCTGCATATCCTCAAGTCAAGCTCCACTTAAGTAACCCGCCTGTGCGACCTCAACCTGGTCAGTGACATCAATAGGGCTTGTTGACAGGGCAGATTTGTGTCCCACAGACTCCTGCTTCTGTGGAATAGACTCCCTCTCCACGTTAAGCAGAGTACCTCATTATCCCTTTTTAAACACAACCTGGATAACTGGATGGGAAACAGAAAATACACCCCTGGGATTCCACCTGTGGCCCTGCTGGATGGAGCATTGGGTGCTGAATTGTCTAAACATGGGATAAATTCTTGGCTAGGCTTGTAAGGGTAGGGTCAACAGCTTAGTAACTTCCTACGATCCTATGATCCTATTATCTTTGCCTCTCTGGTTATTTGCTCCCAGTACCTTGGTTCCTTTGCCAGTTTTCTCCAGTAAATTCCAGACCCCTCTTGTCTATTCTCTGTACCCCTAACTGTATTCATCCATATCAGCAGAATATCCTTTCTCTATTCTTCTATCCACTTAGTTCGATTACTTTCTGCTGCTTTATGAATATAATATTCTGTATAGCTGTTAATATTCCCCTTAAGGATTTGCATACAAAATCCAGAATTCTAAAATATGTTTGTTATTCTCATATCAGACCCCATAACATTTTTTCTGACATGAAACTATATTCAAGACACAAAGATAAAAATTAAAATCTTCTGTGCAAAAACATAAGTGGGTCTATACCCAATTTGCCCAGTGGATATGACACACATTTTTAACATTCTGTGTAGTCTGGGAGTTAATGCACAGGATTAGGACTATCACCTGTTAACAAGCTACTTCCTGTAGTACACGGATGATTCTCTCTGCCTCCATTTGCCTACTGTGTGACTGGAATAACTCACTTAACCAGGCAGTGCTTTGGGACAACTGGGAAATTGGGCTAGCCTTCTCAGTCATCTCCTGGAAAATATGTCTGTCAATACAGTTAGGTAATTAAACTTACCATAACGTGTTGTTGCCTCACAGCAAGAGGTTCTCCCATTCGATTCTCGGCTGGAGTGCGGGGAGTGCCTTCTGTGTGGAGTCTGCATGTCTTCCCTGCGGTTGAGTGGGCATTCGAAAGACATGCGTAAATGGACGTGCCTTCGGTGAACGTCAAGCTGGCACCTCGGCATTCGTGAAAATCTACTGCCAATCATTAGCAGACCAGAGTTCCGCTGTGGCGACCCCTACCGGGAAAAGCCGAAAGACAACAACATAACAAAAGATGCTTTAATAGATCACTATTGCAGTAGCCTACTTTGGTCTTATTCCAATGACCTCCCAGCTTCTGAAAGTTAGGCCATCTTTCCACACACTGTCGGGAGCCTGAGGGAACGATATAATGAAGACAGCCGGAGTGCCAAATTAGTCAGACCTTTTTGCCTAAAAACTAACCCAATAGCAAACTATGTACATCCACACCCTACCAATAGAAAACAAAACAACCAAAATAACGGGGTTGGAGGGAGGGGCTGCTACTGCAACAATGATCTATTAGAACATCTACTGTCATGGTAAGTTTATTTAGACAACTGTACTATACTCACCCTTTAGATCATTGTTGCAGTAGCCCAAGCTGCTTGGGTCAATAACCATAGCTGAGAAGCCAGCATGGGAGATGAAAAAAAAAACTAAAAAGCCAGAAATCTCAGGAGAATTGTCCTAGCAACATGTATTATGGACCTGGAAAAAGGAATACAGTTTGAAGTGTTTTTTACATGTATACAGTACCACACTTTTACCTCTAGAATATTTTTAGAGTCTGCTCCATGCCAGGAAGCCAGCAAAGAAGCCAAAGCCCTTCTGGAATGGGCCCTAACCTTACCTGGAAGTGGCTTATTAAGGTGAGTATAACAAAAGGTAACAGCAGGAGACAACCACATGAAAACAGTCTGCTTTGAGATGGCTCTCCTTTCTTCTTATCTTCATAAGACACAAAGAGCTGGTTAGTTTTCCTGAAGAAAACACCAAAAGGCCAGCAATTGAAGATCCACTTTTTAATACGAGGTGAAAACAGAACAGAGCATATAATGCCCCAAATGAAATATAAATCAATAACCCAAACAAGTTTCGGCAGTCGCCTTCTTCAGTGGGTAGTAAAAAGACATTTCACCATCATCTGAATCCAGAATTTATATAAGCCCTGACCAATAGGAATAGGGCTAAATACCCTACATATGTATAAAACATATAATTCATGCCAGCTGAACATACCAAATTTGTATACATATGTATATACAAATTTGGTATGTTCAGCTGGCATGAATTATATGTTTTATACATACGTAGGGTATTTAGCCCTATTCCTATTGGTCAGGGCTTATATAAATTCTGGATTCAGATGTTGGTGAAATGTCTTTTTACTATCCACTGAAGAAGGCGACTGCCAAAACTAGTTTGGGTTATTGATTTATATTTCATTTGGGGCATTATATGCTCTGTTCTGTTTTCACCTTGTATTAAAAAGTGGATCTTCAATTGCTGGCCTTTTGGTGTTTTGTTCAAGTTTGGTTGGCCTGTGCATGTCGTACGTGCGAGGACTGCTGTTTGTGTAGTTTTCCTGAAGACCTACATTTTGTCTAGGTAATATCTTAGCTGCCTATGGTTGTCCAGAGTGAGAAGAATCTTTTCTCCTTTGTTCTTGGGTTCAGAGAAGAAGAAGGGGAGATCAACAGTTCATCTCAAGGTACACTCTGATACTACTTTAGGCATAAAAGAATGGTTAGTTCTCAAAGAAAACCTGTCTTTGTGAAACATGAGGTACGACTGACTCAGCATAACTGCTTACAACTCAGATACTCTCCAAGCAGAAGTGAAAGCAATGAGTAAAGCAGCTCTCCATGTTAAGAACCTGAACTCAGCCTGATAAGATGGTTCAGAAGGAAAAAGAGTAACCTTTTCAAGTACAAAATTAAGATCCCAAGCAGAAGCCACCTGTTTCCTAGGAGAATGGATATGCAACACTCCTTTCAAAAACTGTTTTACCTGAGAATGGTCAGAGGGGGGGGGTCTAATGGCAGACAAATAGAGATTTCCATACATGAACCATACCATAAGGGAATGGTAAAAGCCAAAAGGCAGTAACTCACAAATAATTAAGAATCAGAGGCAGCCAAGCCTACAAAGAGTCATGTTTTTTGGACTGGTTTCAACTACAAAAGCTTTTCCACTTGCCATATATGATTTTATAGTAGCAGTTGTTTAGCCTCCTTTAGTACTTGCTGTACATCCTCAAAAAAAAAAAAAGTGCATAGAGGGTGTCAGCATTTTATCATTTGTGCAGTTAGTTGAAGCGTTTTCAGGTTGAGATATATCAAACTTCCTTGTGTGAGCAAATCCATTCTCTGATGAAGTCTGTGGTAATTGCTCTTGGCCAGACAGAAAAGAAGGGAGAACCACTGTTACCTGGGCCAAAATGGAATCACCGCCTCAATTATTGGGAAATCCTTCAGGAGCTTTAGAAAAACTCTGGATAACACTGGAAAGGATGGAAAAGCATACATGAACAGTCTCGTCTGTGGGAATGAGAAGGCATGTGTCTCCCAAGCCTGACTGCAAGGAGTCCTGCAATAGAATTTCTTTAGTTGTCTGTTCTGACAGGAGACAAAAAGATATACTTGAGGTATTCCCCACAGTTGGATCATTTATTGGAAAAACACATTGAAGTTTCCATTCATAATGGGCTTTTCAATTTCTGCTTAATTGTCTGCAATTAAGTTTGGTTCTGATGGAACGTATGAGTTCTGAAGAGTAAAACTAACCTGAGTTGCTGTCTCCCAGGCTATCATAGCACCTCTGCAAATTGGGTATGATCTGGCACCCCTCTACCACATCATTGTGGTGTTGTTTCTGCAAACTTGTATAGGTCCTGGGGTCCACAGACAATTTAAGGTTTTTAAAGCATTGATCACGGCCAATATCTTTCTGACATGTTTGTGCTACTGACTGCTGTGATGGTTCCACAGACTTTGTACTTTCATTCATTTGGAATTCACTACAAATGCCAGGTCTGACAGACTGGAAAGAGATAGGAAGGGAGAATGAGACACCTGGATTGCAAGAGATTTGGTGTATCTACCACAGAATCTCCCTACTTACAAATACCTAAACAGGGATCTGAAAAAATATAGGGTGAAGATATTGATTCCAGACTGACCTGGGGAACCACTGGATTTTTATTATGTACAGTTTGACCAAAATCTGGATAAATGCCCTTGAAGATACCTAACTTTAAATATAAAAACTCAGGAAGAACTGTAGAAACATCATTACTTTGGCTGGAGGAAGAAAGCTCTTTGCAGGACAAAATCTGCCAGACATCCAAGGAATAGAATTCTATGAGAAGGAATGAGAAATTTTTGTAAACGATTTGACAAGAATGAGACCTCAAGTACAGACAGTGGAGCCAGAATGATTCCATAAAAGGTAAAGAAAAGAACAAGTGGTACTAAGGTAAGTAATCTACTGACCGTACCCCACAAGCACAATGTCCTGCCCAAATGCACAAACCTACCAAACCTGTAGGAAAATACTGTTGTGTTTTTTTTTTTTTTTAACACAAGAATTTCACATGAGCATTTACCCACAAACTTCCTTAGAAATGCAATGACAGCAAACCTCTCAACCTGGAATCATCAAAAATCTGGACAAAGGCACATGGAAAATAGGTACAACTGGCCAAAAATCTGGATGGCGATTAACATAAAATGTGCATAAATAATTAGTTACCCCCGCACACCCCAAATGGAATTGTGGGATACCAACATTTAAAAGCAAATTGAAGAAGAGACAAAATATTAAACATAAAATATACACTGGAACAATAGTGTTTTATTTATACCAACACTTGAGCTTGTATCAAACTTTGAACTTGTATAAAACTAAAATGTGTTTTTCTTCTATAAAAATACAATTAACTGTTAGTAACCTGTTACTCTAACGACATTCTAAGCTTATAATAACAATATTTTAAATCTGTCCCTGTTTTTGGGTCCTCACCCATTATTTAAGGCTTTATCCAGATATCTTTTGTTAGGAAGTTGAGTAGTATAAATTAGAATGAAAAAACAAACAAGTGTAGAAGCGGAGAAAAACGGCAATTAAGTTCTTTCTTTCTGGAAAACGTTTATTTACCAGACCACGGTCCACTCAGCAAATTAGATAAGTAAACACAATCAATCGTAAAACATAAACGCTATTGAGCCCTTGCGTTTTCATCTGCTGCATTGAGACTTCATCAGATGAATACTTTGCTACCATTTACATTCCCTTTATATAGTCTACATAATCATTTAATTAATGAACACACCTTAATTCAATTAACTTAATTAAAATCCTATTGCATACTTTCTTGGTAGAAGTGTGATTCACTATTCACTTAAAAACAACAGTTGTACAACATTTAAACAACATTTAAAAACTCTTCATTTTATAACATGTTTAAAACAAGTAGAGTTAATTTCCATAGAGTTAATATGAACTCATTTCTTTCATAGATTAAGGGACTAAATACCAAAATATACTTATATACAAAACAATTCACTTTGTGGTGTTCAGCTGCCATCTAGTGGAGATTCATATGTATTTAACATGCTGGACCATAAATTAAAAATCGTAGGAAGGTTCCTTTGTTAAAAAATAATAAAATGTCATATTATTGTTATTAATGAAAATAATTTATAAAAATACCCTTACATCAAATGGATTGTTAATAATGTTATCAAAAAATATTGCTAAATCAAGCTAATGTACTTTCTTACAATAATACCATTATAATTTCATTATAATTTAGCTGCCCTTAATTTCAAGACTGGCAATATACTAGTATATTCGTTGAGCCCAGGTGGGTTGTATGCTTCTAGTGTTATCTGCCACCAGAGCTCCCTGTATTCTACGTTTTCCTCCCAAGGGCCCCCTCTTATGTCTTTTTGGGTATGTTCTAACACGGTAAACTTGAATGTGGCTCCTGTGCATTCCTTACTATGTTTGAATAGGGCATTAGTATCCTTACAATTCTTAATGTCATTAAGATGCTCATAGATTCTTCTTTTTAGTTTTCTTTCTGTTTTCCCTATATAGAAGGAATCACAGATCTCACAGGTGGCCATATAAACTAGCCCCATAGATTCACAATTGTAAAAATTCTTATTATTAGTAATTATTCTATTCCTACTTGTAATGTGTAACCTGTCAGTGTTAGAAATATACGGACACTGGGCACATTTATATGTACCCATCTTCCTTGCCCCTTGCGGACCCCCATTTTTCTTACTTCCTAAAATGTTTTTAATACTTTGGGCATTTTTGTACACTATTTTTGCCGAAATCCCTTCCAGTTTATCTATATCAGTTATGTCCATAAATCTACCCCATTCCTTAAAAAAAATTCTTCTAATGTTGTTATTCATAGCATTATATTCTAAGCTTAGGGCTAGCTGGAAATTCTCTTGATTTACTCTTTTGTCTTTAGATTCCAACTTTTCTAAATCAGTAATTTTCACTATAGGGGTATATCTCAGGTCTCTACCATTTTCTATTTCCTGTCTTATTTCCTTTACAATTTTTAGTGGATATCCCCGATCCTTAAACATTTTGTCTAATAAGTCACATTCTTTAATGAAATCATTTGGACAACTTGTCATCTGACTTCCCCTTACGGATTGTCCTATTATGATATTCTTTTTGCAATGGAGGGGGTGCGCACTATTGTAATGTAGAAACATATTACAGTATGTAGGTTTTCTATATATTTTTGTTTCCAAACTTTCTTCTTTTTTATAAATTTCCAGGTCTAAATACTGTAATACATTTTTTGATAGTTTATGTGTAAACTTCAGGAAATTAGTAGTCTGGTTGAGGTAAATCATGAATTCCTCAACCCCCCCCCCAGTCCAAAACAGTACTATGTCATCCAAGAATCTACGGTAGAGCACCCAATGGGAATTAAATTGAGAATTTAAGACAAATTTCTCCTTCCATCTGGCCAGCACTAAATTTGCGTAGGTTGGGGCGCAAGCAGCTCCCATGGCTACTCCTTGTTTCTGCCTAAAAAATTCTCCATTAAAATATAAAAAAATATTGTTTAACACAATGTCCATTAATCATACATTTACCTGTTTTTCATTATTAGTTAGGTTTTTACTCTCATACAATATTTCCTCAAACATTTCTGTACCCTCATTGTATGGAATGGATGAAAAAAGGTCAATCACATCTATAGTGACAAATAAAATATTTTCCAGATTTTTTATACTAGAAATGACCTTTAATAAATCCCAGGAATCTTTTAAAATGTGTTCTTTGTCCAACCATAGATTCTTAATTTTATTATCTATAAATTTAGCTAATGGATGAGTTTTGGATCCATCAGCCGAGACTATTGGTCTTAATGGGGGGTCCGACTCATTTTGTGAACTTTTGGAATCCCAAATATCGAGGGAATTTTGGGTTTTTCCACTTTCAAAAATAGGTATGTTTTTTGATCAATAAGTCCCTCATATAACATATCTTTCAGATTTATATCTATTTTGTTATAGGCAATATTAATTTCATTTTTTGAGACCAATTCATATTTGGTATTGTCCCAAAGAATATTATACATCCTACTATCATATTCAATTTTATCCATTATTACCACCCCACCCCCTTTGTCCGGTTTCATCACCCTTAAATTGGGGTCATTTTTCATTTCATATAACAACTGTTTCTCTTCTATCCCCAGGTTATTTTGATATTTAATAATATCATTTTCTTTTCTAATTTATTTTTCTAATATTCTCTCTAAATTCTTTAATTGGGGTGAATAGGTGGGTTGTAGGTGGTTCTCCGTCTTAGTGTAGGGGCTGGGGCTGTTTGGTTACCAGAAAATAATATTTTCAAGTTTATTTTCCTTAGGAACAACCTAATATCAAGGAGGGTTTTAGCTAAATCCCCCTTGGTGTTGGGTATAAATTTCAACCCTTTAGATAACAACCTAAAATGTCCTTCCTTTAAAACCAAGTGGCTAAAATTATAAATGTTAAAACTTTCAAAGGACCATCTGTTCCCCATATTTGTAATTTCAGAAGATTCAGAGAGGTTAGGTATGGTTAGTACCCCCCCTCCCCCCTTTCCATTGAAAATTTGTTTGCCTGCTCCCTTGTTTATTCATAAGCCTCTCGGACCTCCTTAGGGGGGGAAAGTCATCTTCATATCCATAATCTTCCTCCAGTTGGTTAATATCTTCCCCTATACCCATAGGCCCTGTTTTGTCATCCCCTTGGTAGTAAACTTCCTTACCATATCTCCTATGTAAGGGGTTGGGGTAACTTAAGTTGTGTTTAATATTCATATATATCACTGTCCATTTTCTTTATTTTCCTTTGTATTAGATTTTCTATCTCCCTCTCAATATCCCTTCTAATATATGATGGTGTCTCTCCATGTCTCTCCAAACACCATCATATTGGGTGACTTCAACTACCCAAACATAGACTGGGAACATTACTCAAGCCCCAACACCCTAGCCCAAAGGTTCCTGGAGTTCATAAACTCAAATGCTATGGAACAACTAGTCACCATTCCCACAAGAGGAGAAAATATAATAGACCTGATCATCACAAACATGGGGACAAAATGCTCCACACCGGAAGTATATCCCTCATTGGTGAGATCAGACTATAAATTAATCTCACTGGAGATCCACATCCCGCCCCCAACCCCAGCAAAAAAGACCACAGTGAAGAACTTCTCAAAAGCAAACTTCACACTTCTTAAGACTGGAGTGGTATCCTTCAAGGCCCCCGAGCCAGTGGAAACTACAACCCACGCTGCTGAAACCCTTACAAATGCCTTCTACGAGCACCTCCAGGAATGTATGGATCAAGCAATCCCTAATAAAATCAAGACCCTTTCCACCAAAGGCAGGCGCACGGTCTGGTGGACCCCAGCCATAAACAAACTCTACAACAAGAGGAGAAAGTTACTACATGACAGAGCAAAATCCCTAAAAGGGAAGGCATCTCTGATCAATACTAGCAAAAAACTACGATCACTCATAAAATCATCCAAGGCCAACTTTGAGAAAAAAATCGCTAAAGACACAAAAGACAATCATAAGGCCTTCTTTAGCTATGTTAGAAACCTGGGTGGAAACTCCCAGATATGCTCAGAATTAGTCCAAAATGATACAAAAATCACTGAACCCACAGACATTGCCAACATACTGGCAGACAGGTTCAGTGCAAATTTCTCCCCTCCCTCCACCCCAAAAGGAGAAATATCTATCCCACCAGAGTCTAGCCTCCCAAACATCTCAGATGCCCAGGTGAGAGCTGCTCTCTCTAAAGCAAAAAGCACAGCATCAATGGGACCGGACGGTGTCCCCGGCTGTGTGCTACACGAACTCAATGAGGAACTAAACCCACACATAAGGCTGCTGTTTAATCTTAGCCTTACTACAGGATACGTACCCAAAGAATGGTGTACGGCAACTGTGGTCCCACTCCACAAAGGCAGTGCTTCTACGGACCCTGGAAATTACCGCCCCATAAGCTTGACGAGCCTTGTCTGCAAAGCTATGGAGAGGATCATAATGGAACTCATAAATAAAGACATTGGGGACCTACAGACACTGGATCCTACCCAATTTGGCTTTGTCAAGGGCAGATCCTGCCTCTTGAACTTGGTCGACTTTTTCAAAACAGTCACTAAGGCCATTGATGAGGGTAAGGCAGTTCACACAGCCTACCTTGACCTAGCAAAAGCGTTTGACACAATACCCCACTCGGGCATCATAGAACAGCTCACCAGCTTAGATGTAAACCCATATGTCACAAGATGGGTTGCAAACTGGCTCAAGGACAGAACCCACAGGGTTAGAGTTGCTGGTGCCATGTCAGACTCTAAGCCGGTCACGAGCGGTGTCCCACAGGGCTCAGTCCTGGGCCCCCTCTTGTTTGGCATTTATTTTTCTGAAGTGCAGGCAAACATAGGGGGATTGTGGCTGACAAAATTTGCAGATGACTGCAAACTGGGCACCATAATTGACACTCCATCAGACACACGACATCCTCCAGAGAGGTCTCATAGAAATGGATAAGGTTCATAGGTTCATACTAGGCTATCTGCCCTAGGGCATTTATAAGCCTAGCCAGAGTATGTTTGGCTTTCGCCACCCATTTTAAATTAATTTTGCTATGCCCTTTTTCAAGGTTAGTATACTGTGCCTCTGTCTAACAGTGACACAGAAGTGATACCCGGGGTAAACCTACAATCTCCCATCCACTCATCAAGATTCCTCTTGAAAAGAGTCAATGAGGGACTCTGCCTAACCTGGACTGGGATTTTATTCCAGAGTGAAGGGAGCCTCTGGGTTATGAATCTGTCCCTCCACTGGTGCCAGAGCCATGGCCTTAAGCTAAATGCCAAAAAATGTATAGTCATACCCTTTGTGAAAAGCAAGGTAACCCCTAATTACCACATAGGTGGTAATCCATTAAACACGGAAGAAGTTATCAGGGACCTGGGGACCCAAGTTGACAGTAACCTCTCTTTTGACACTCACATTGCCAAAGTGGTTAGGAAGACCTTCTACATTGCCCACCTGATCATGAAGGGATTCACATCCAGATCAGGAGAGGTCATTGTACCCCTGTACTCTTCACTTATCAGACCAATGATTGAGTACAACGCCCCATTCGGAATGTACCTTACCCGACACCTGCAGCAGTTGGAAAGACCCCAAAAGTTCCTCACCAAAAGGATAAAGTGGCTCAAACATATGTCATACGCTGCCCGACTGAAGAAACTCCAGCTCTATTCAGTTGCATACCGTCTGCTCAGAGGTGATCTGTGCCTGACATGCAAGGCCTGTCCAACCTGGAATTAATGGACATGCTCCACCTCAAAAAATCCAAATCCAAATCCACCAGAGCCACGAGAGCAAGAGACTTAAACCTCAACACAGATATAAATAGGACGTGCTGGAGGGACAGATTCATCACCCAGAGACTCCCTACACTATGGAACAGAATCCCAGTCCATGTGAGGCAGAGCCCCTCACTGACTCTGTTCAAGAAAAATCTTGACGAGTGGATGGGAGATCGTAGGTTTACCCCGGGAATCATCTCTGTGTCACTGCTGGACAGAGGCACAGCAAACTAATGGGTATAGTATTCTCATCCTAAGGGGTGGTGAAAGCCACACACACTCTGGCTAGGCTTATAAATGCCCTAGGGCAGATAGCCTAGTATGAACCTATGAACCTATAATGTTAAAATATTTTTCTTTTTCCTCTTCTATGGAGAAAATCAAATCATTTTTGATACATTGGTCCAGCATTTCTATTTCCTTGTGTAAATCTTCCTGCACACTCGTATTTTCTCTTACCATCAATTTCAATACTTCAGTAACACATTTATTAAAAACTTCTATGAGTTCCTTATGAAATAAGGAACCTGTCACAACATTGTTTGGATATTTATATAAACGCAGACCTTTGGGCACAATTCCCTTGGAAATGCATTCTGTTAGATAAGTGTTCTCAATATTCAAAATTCTATGTTTATTCATTAGCTTAGAAAGGGAGTTTAAATTCTCCCTATATGTATTGTTATTAATTTGTACATTTTTTCTTCTTTACTGTTACTTTTAAATACATATTTATAACGTAACCAGTCATTTAACTCCTGACAAGGAGTAACAGTACCTTTTGCCTCAGCACCTCTTTGGGGTTTGCTATTTCCCCTTTCGTTCATCTCGTGACCATTATTCTCATTGCAAAGGTTCTCATTAGTTCCTGTAAAGTCCCTTAGTACGCTCGGTGTTTTGGCTGGATCAAAACTTTCCAAAACTGGTTCCGAATGCGAGCCGGCGTCCCTTCTTTCACCAATAAGCTCCTTATTCGCAGTACCTTTCTTACTATCTTTTCTTGTAAACCCTTCGGTCCTTGGGGGAAGTGCTGCTACGTTTCTGCCTTGCGTATCTAAAAGGGATGAAGCCACTGGCGTCAGTAGGTTGATAAGTTCAGTAAGCTGCCCAATCCGTTTTCGAGTGAGACCAAGGTCTTCCTGCGAGGAATTTGCAGGAAATGCCTGCTTCTCCATTTCTCTGCCACCAATACGACCAAGAAAAAAGTTTATAACGGTTAGCAAACCAAGACTCCAAAAAACAAACAAGTGTAGAAGCGGAGAAAAACGGCAATTAAGTTCTTTCTTTCTGGAAAACGTTTATTTACCAGACCACGGTCCACTCAGCAAATTAGATAAGTAAACACAATCAATCGTAAAACATAAATGCTATTGAGCCCTTGCGTTTTCGTCTGCTGCATTGAGACTTCATCAGATGAATACTTTGTTACCATTTACATTCCCTTTATATAGTCTACATAATCATTTAATTAATGAACACACCTTAATTCAATTAACTTAATTAAAATCCTATTGCATACTTTCTTTGTAGAAGTGTGCTTCACTATTCACTTAAAAACAACAGTTGTACAACATTTAAACAACATTTAAAAACTCTTCATTTTATAACATGTTTAAAACAAGTAAAGTTAATTTCCATAGAGTTAATATGAACTCATTTCTTTCATAGATTAAGGGACTAAATACAAAAATATACATATATACAAAACAATTCACTTTGTGGTGTTCAGCTGCCATCTAGTGGAGATTCATATGTATTTAACCTGCTGGACCATAAATTAAAAATCATAGGAAGGTTCCTTTGTTAAAAAATAATAAAATTTCATATTATTGTTATTAATGAAAATAATTCATAAAAATACCCTTACATCAAATGGATTGTTAATAATGTTATCAAAAAATATTGCTAAATCAAGGTAATGTACTTTCTTACAATAATACCATTATAATTTCATTATAATTTAGCTGCCCTTAATTTCAAGACTGGCAATATACTAGTATATTCGTTGAGCTCAGGTGGGTTGTATGCTTCTAGTGTTATCTGCCACCAGGGCTCCCTGTATTCTACTTTTTCCTCCCAAGGGCCCCCTCTTATGTCTTTTTGGGTATGTTCTAACACGGTAAACTTGAATGTGGCTTCTGTGCATTCCTTACTATGTTTGAATAGGGCATTAGTATCCTTACAATTCTTAATGTCATTAAGATGCTCATAGATTCTTCTTTTTAGTTTTCTTTCTGTTTTCCCTATATAGAAGGAATCACAGATCTCACAGGTGGCCATATAAACTAGCCCCATAGATTCACAATTGTAAAAATTCTTCTTATTAGTAATTACTCTATTCCTACTTGTAATGTGTAACCTGTCGGTGTTAGAAATATAAATTATATATATATATATAAATAAAAATTAGAATGATAATTTTCAGGCATTGATAAACATGCATTCACGAAATGAATATGCTGTGCAAAAGTCTTGAACTAAAGTTGGTAATCCTGATTCACTCACTGCATTTCATGGTTATTCTGGTTTTAGAAGACAAACCTGTTAAAAAGGTAACAGTACTATAAATCTGTGATAAATCTGATTAAATTGTTAATATGCCAAAGCCACTCAGCCAAAGGTAGGCTCTTCAAATAAGAAATTATTTCTTCATAAACTTGAGTTTGTCACCCAATTGTTCATGAAGTTTACAAAAAATGGCATATACATAAAAGAAACCTGTTGCACAGGATTACCACCAGACACGAAGCATAACATAATTGGAAAGAGATAAAATCATTGCGTAATTATAAATACTGTCAGACCAATAATGATGTCAATACACAGAAAACTGAAGAAGGCTACAAAGTAAGTTTTCATTATCAGTCAGGAAAAAGATGACAGCTTTAAATGACAAGTCTTCCCTCTTTGATCATAAAAAAAGCTTTATTGGCAGTAACTATCAATACAAATGATTTCTATAGTGAGTATTTATCGAACTGCTAAAAATGTCATAGGAGACATCACTCAGCCTCTGGCTAGTATCAAAGGTCAATTCTACCGATTTTTTTCTGCGCCAATAACTTCAAAAGCAGACGGCAGCATACCCAGTAACTAACTACAGACAAGTAAAATACAATAAGAAGGCAGGAAAACATGTTTCTCCTTATCGTAAATTGATTCCATTTTCAGGCCTTTTTGAGTTTCACCATCCGATCTTAAATACACATATGGAGTTCAGCAAAAATGACAGAGATGCACATTACAATCAATATCTTCACAATAATCAATACCACTGGACATCATAATCTGAAGACTTATATACATTCAATGATGTGAACAAGCATTACCCAACTCTATATTAATCCACCACACAGCTCTCAATGAATCAGAGACAAGTCTAAATAAAATCAGGGACACTTAGAATATTTCCACTAATAACGTGAAACACTGAAAGAACAAGAGAAGGTGAAATAACACCCATTTTCTGAAGTAAAACAAGTTCATAAGTCTAATTATTGTTATTATTTAAGTGGAATTCACTACCTTTTCTCCAAAAGTCACCAGTTTTAGGAGGGATTAAGAGGGACAAACCTAAAACGTGAGTCCACATCACGGACACTTGAGAGGTATGATCCACCATACCACTTCTAAAAAATATTCGATTATCTGAAATCAGCAAGCATTCCTCGTCTATCTACAACTGTCAACAGAATGAATTTGTCATTTGAACCTTGCCTTAGCATTAATTACTTCATTATAAAATAAAACACCCTTTTTTAAAACAAAACTAGAGGAGCTACAGAATCCCTGCACGTGACATGAAACTCCAACTCCTGATACCTTTCCAAGAAAAGACAGCACTGTACTCTCAGAGCAGAAAATTCTAACAAACTACCTTCATTACTCCAGCTATGTATAGCTGACAGTGACAAGAGGAAGAAAGTTGATAGCAATCCTATGTTTACTGTGATCGTTATAGCTTGATCAAGTGTAAAATAATGCCCAGTTAAAGTGAGAGTTCCCCACAAGCCACTCGGAAGTAGGCAGTTGTAAACAACTGAAGTTTTTATTTTTATTTTCTGAAATCTCCTGCATCTCTGAGAATCAGACAGGCAGTCAGGCACTGCCACATGAAGATGATGTCATCATGCATGCCCCTGTACCTTGCCATCATAAATTTAAAATTGTATATAAAAACAAAAATGGGAATTAAAGAGGTCAGGAATTTGTGGCACCCCATTATTTTACCCACAAAACTGATAAATACTGAGGAATTCAGTACGGTTGATAGGTATGTAAGACAGTCCCAAAAACATTCAGTTTTCTAAGAAGCACAACATTTTAGTTAGACAAGTTTTCATTGGAAAAATAATTTTATTAAAAGGTTTCCCCAGTGGGAACTTATTTGCCAAGCCTTGAAGGATCATTAGCCAACAACTCTTCCATGAATCATACTTTGAGAGTACAAAGCAGAAATGCAAGCAACCTCCACCCCCCAACACAACCCAAATGACACATAGCCCGCAGACTCAGTGTGCCACTCAACCACAGCCAATAAGGCAAAACAACGTACCCAACACACTAGTCACAGGTGACGCTATAGTCAGGCACACTGATGTCCCACTCACCAGGCTAAACAAGGAGAAGGTTACTGTCAGCTGCCTGTCGGGTGCCAGGATCCACCACATAACCCACGCACTCAAGTCACTCCACAACAAGTACAAATATGACTCTGTCATTGTCCATGTTGGTGTGAACGACCTGAGATGTACCTCCCTGGACTACATGAAAGAGACATGGAAGAGCTCTCCGATCTTGTAGCCCAGGGTGGTATGACCCTAGCCCTGAGTAGCATTCTGCCATCACCCAGAATGATGCCGCAGTACAAGGACAAAATGATTGACTTCAACAATTGTCTAAGCTTCTGGTGCTATTCTAAAGGGATCCAGTATATGTCTGCCTGGGATGACATGGTCGACAGACCACAATGCTTTGCCAGAGATGGCCTGCACCTGTCACCCCTGGGATTCCGGATACTGGCTAAGGTTCTTGCCGCCCCTATAGTGCCTTTTTTAGGCAAGGTTCAAATGACAAATTCACCACCGTAACAGGAACAGGCAAGCAAAAACTGAGGGTGATGCTACTCAATGCTAGAAGTCAATCTCAAAATGCACTCACTCAAGGCACTCCTTAAAATGGAGAACAACGATATCTGTGCAGTGACTGAGACCTGGTTCAAGGCTCCAGAGAGCACCCCTGCACTACCAGGCTACAACTCATACCACACTTTTCAGCCATGTAACCTGGACCAGAACACCAAAGGTGGAGGTGTGTCCATATTCATTAAGGATATCCACACCTCCAGGCTTGTTGCTCAGCATAATGCATCCGAGGTTATCCAAGTGCAACTAACTCTAGGCAAAACTGCTATCCAAATTGTAGCTTGCTACAGATCACCCACCATGCCCCAGGATTTCCACTCCTCTTTTCTTGATGTACTGGAAAATATTAGGGTCCAACCAAACACCCTAATAATGGGTCGATTTCAACTACCCCACCATTAACTGGGAACCTACTCATGTACCAACTCCTTCGCTCAACGCTTTCTGGAATTCATAAACTCCAATGCCCTGGATCAACTTATCCACACCTCCACCAGGGGCAACAATATCCTAGATCTAGTCATTACCAACATGAGTGACCGGTGTTCCACACCTGAAGTCAACGCCTCATTAGTCCTATCCGACCATAAGCTAATTACCCTAGACATCCACATCCTGCCCCCACCCCCCCCCCCCCATTATGGAAACCATGGTAAAACATTTCTCCAAAGCCAACTTCATGCTTCTTAAGACAGAAGTGGTGAACTTCATGACACCCATGCAGATGGACAATACAGTTACGACTACTGAATCCTACACAATTGCACTTTATAAGCACTTACATGAGTGCATGGATCGTTCTATCCCAAACAGAACCAAGACGCTATCCTCCAAAAAAAGGAAGCTAATCTGGTGGTCCCCTGCCATAAACAAACTGTACAACAGAAGGAAGAAACTGTTGCAAAAGAGAGTAAAATCCCATGAGTGGAGGAGCTCCCTGGACAGCCTCAGTAAGAAGCTGCGATCCCTGATAAAATCCTCCAAAGCTAGTTACGAAAACAAAATCGTCACTGATTGTAAAGACAACCACAAAACATTCTACAGCTATGTCAAGAATCTCAATGGCAACACTCAGATCTGCTCTGAGTTACAGCACAATGGCACTAAATATACAGACCCAACTGATATTGCCAACATCCTGGCAGATAAGTTCAGTGCTAACTTTATCCCCCTCTCACCCCCTAATGAGCCCATCTCTATACCAGAAGAATGCAAAGTTCCTGTAATCATGGCTGCATAGGTAAAAACCACACTCTCCAAAGCCAAGAACACAGCATCCATGGGACCAGATAACAACCCAGGCTGCGTTCTACACGAACTACAGAACGAACTGGCACCCCACCTAATTACCATATTCAATCATAGCCTTACCTCAGGCTTTGCACCTGCTGAATGGCGCACAGTGACAGTTATCCCACTCCACAAGGGGGGAGCCACCACGGATCCCGGGAACTACCATGCCATTAACCTGACGAGCCTGGTCTGCAAGGCCATGGAACGTATCATCATAGAACTTATAAACAAAGACATTGGTAATCTCCAAACTCTGGACCCCCACCCAGTTTGGGTTTGTAAAAGGTAGACCATGTCTCCTAAACCTGATAGACTTCTTTGAAGCAGTCACCAAAGCCGTAGACAAGGGTAAGGTGGTTCACACAGCCTATCTAGATCTTGCCAAAGCTTTCGACACCATCCCCCACTAAAAACTCACTAAACTAGGTATAAATCCGTATGTCACAAGATGGGTTGCCAACTGGGTCACTGACAGAACCCACACTGTGAAAGTAGCAGACTCCAAATCTGACTTCAGACCAGTGACAAGTGGAGTACCACAGGGTTCAGTCCCAGGTCCTCCCCTGTTTGGTATCTACTTCTGTGAAGTACAGGCTAACAAAGAAGGTCTTTGGCTAACAAAGTTCGCAGATGACTGCAAACTAGGAGCCATAATCGAAACTCCTAAAGATGTAGACATCCTACAAAGGGGCCTCACTGAGACAGATGCCTGGTGTCAAAGCCATGGCCTCAAGCTCAATGCCAAAAAGTGCATTGTCATCCCCTTTGGTAAAAACTCTGTACCCATGAACTACAACATAGGTGGTAGTATACTTAACACCGAAAGTGTGATAGGAGACCTTGGGACACAGGTGGACAGTAGCTTCTCCTTTGATAATCACATTGCCAGAGTAGTCAAGAAATCCTTCTACGTGGCACACCTCATCACAAAAGGTTTCTCATCCAGAAAAAAAGAGGTCATTGTTCCCCTCTACTCATTACTCATTAGACCCATTATAGAGTACAACGCCCCTTTTGGTATGTACGTCACAAGACATCTACAACAACTGGAAAGGCCGCAGAAATACCTCACAATGAGGATTACCGGCATCAAACAGATGCCTTACGCAGACCGTCTAAAAAATCTCCAGCTTTACTCCGTCGCATATCGCCTACTCACAGGTGATCTCTTCCTAACATACAAAGCTATGTCAAACCCACATGCTCCATTTAAAGAAATCTCAATCCCCTCAGAGCTACACACTCTAGGGACCAAAACCTTGTCACCACAATAAACAGAACATGCCGGAGGGATAGATTCCTGTCCCAGAGACTTCCCATACTCTGGAATAAACTACCCATCTATATCAAACAAAGCTCCTCATTAGCACTCTTCAAGAAAAATCTTGATGATTGGATGGGAAATAGGAAATTCACTACAGGGATCACTTCTGGGGCTCTGCTCGACAGTGGCACAAGAAAATAATTTTCTTGGGTGGCAAAAGCCAAGGTACCTTTTTGGCTGGGCTTGTATAGGCCCCAGGGCCGATAGCCTACTACCTACCTATGAACCAAAAGTTCTGACTAATTTGGTACTCTGCCTTTATACTGGAGCTCTCCTGAAGCTTCTGACAGAGTGAGTGGAAGACACCCTTAAGCTTTGAAGGCTGTCTAGTAATTCAGGAAGGACCCAAAAAGCTCACGATACTGCAACAGTGATCTCAGTGTTGAACATCTTACTTATGAACTGCTACGAAGAATCAGTTACTCTAAGCAATCAGAATGAAATGCAAAGTGCAGTAGTGATGTCATTTGTTAACCAAATGTCAAGAATGCTGCTGTGAGACATGGGAAGCACTGCTTCCACCATCATAAGCTCTGTGAGTTTTACATCAGATGTTCAACAAATGGAGAATGGCAACCAAAAAGTCGCTTCCATATATAATAACAGATTATTCTCAAGCAAAAGGAAAAAAGACTGAAAGTAAAGCTTAACTCATTACATCTGACTGACACCTCCAGGTGCATCGGCAGTTAACTCCTACTGACGCCACTAGGCATCAAATATTACTTGTTCAAATTTGCATAAAAAATTCCAAACCCATGATATGTACACGTTTTTAAAATACTTCATTTTAAAGCTTAAACAATAGCAAACTCAGCTGTATTAATATTTGACCTCTGTCTGGTGCAAGTAAAGAGATATTAACTGTTGTTTTTATGATATTAATTTATATACATATATATATATATATATATATATATATATATATATACATATACATATAAAATGTTCAAATTTTTCTAAATATCTCAATAAGCAAGTAATAGAGACAGAACTCCTTAGACTCATATGAAAGCTCTCAGCTAGAGGAATAAAATGCTACTGACAGTATGTGTATAACTCGAATGGTTGCTGAGATATTGTAAGCTATTTACAAAATATTACAAATGTAATTGTTACTGTGTTTACTGTGACTTATAACATTTGGTTTAAGACCTACAATCTAAAGACTACCACTATAAAAATAGTTTGTGCTGAAGAGTTTGTCATTTATACTTCTTTCATAACCCTTATTATTCCAGATATATGAACATTTGTTTGAAATGTGAGGACATAATTTGATTCTGTCAAAATGCTTAGGCTCCATTCATTGGAAGCTACAGTGCAAACTTTGTGCGCTCCATTGGAGCGAATGAGTTAATAACTGACTGGGGATACAGGTACAGCTTGATAGTAAAACAGACTGGTTACTGGATAAAGGCTTCTGTTCAGTAGATAGAAAAGAAATGAGGGGCAGGACCTAAATCAAACACCAGACATGTTCTAAATAATAGAGTTAATACTACTGCATTTATTAAAAAATATGAAAAAGGACAGGGACTATTGCCTTTCCTTTGCTGACCCCTACCATACAACTGCTACTTGCCAGCATAGGATCCAGCTTTACTGACCCTTCAGTGAATGAAAGTCAAGTTTAGAAAATGGATGTGGTCTGAAAGATTTTTAACATCTGAAACAGGCAAAGCAGTAAGTCTGTAAAATGTGTTTTTGTAATAAAGAGATGCTCTACACTCCCATTCACTCTCTGTAGTGAGACTTGCTCCTACATCCTTTAAGTGGACTGAGGCCTTAGACCCAGGGACAACACTTTTTCATGTGGTTGCAAGTCCGTGGCACCTACTTTAAGGCTTCTTAAGAACCTGTATCAAGCAAAGTTCAAATACTGCAATTACAAAAACTTCCCTTTTAAATAAAATACATGTCTTTAAAAGGGCAATGGTCTTCTCAGTGTTGAATTATTCACATATCAGCTTTATCACTTATAAAATGTAAAGTAGCCAGTGAAAATACAGTGTGCAGTCCTAAAATATTACTGCAGTTAGACAAGACAGTCATTGGACGCTTTTGACTTTTGTAGTTCTAAATCTGTTGACCTTATGCCACTATATGTGTGAGAACTACAGATAACAGCTGACAGTAGAGTATCAGTACTACACTTCACTAAGTGCAACTTCACTAGTTGCCTGCTGCATGTGATATCACTGTGCTGATGTAACCATGCCATCCTACCACAATAAGCTGTTCCACATATGCAGCAAAAGACTGACACAAAAGTTTTCTGAGAAGCAAAAGGCAGGAAAATATGATTAAAAAAATACTTCTGCTTTTCTTTTTTATTTTGTCAAAAAAGAAAATTGCTTCATAATTAGAGAAGAAAGAAAGAGAACCAAATGTATTTCTTAAATGTGTTTCCTTTTTCCAAGTGTTCAAGTTCTATTACTTCTTTAAATGATGAGTACTACACATCTCAATTTTCCTGAAGGTGCAGAAGTATAGGCAACATTAACTTCTTGTGCTGCCTTCATTTTTACATCTAATTATAACTGTTATGAGCCTAAAGCGTTATCTTTCTTTCCCCTCATAGTTCCCTTTTATGCAGTAATATGTTATTTTCAAAGCACTGTGATGTTAGTTGTGTAAGGGGCTTTTGTTTCAGATTTTTTCCAGAATGTGATTCTCTTCTCTTTGAACAGTTAATGTTAACTGAAGATACTGGCAATGTAACAGCTTTGTGGTGCTTTTGGCACTACTGCTGCTGCTACCAAATAACAAGAAAACAGAAGTGTGGCAGATAACATCACATGGTGATGGGGTTGGGAGATGCTTAGGAGACTCAGCTGAAGATGACTGTAAAAAGTAGGCATTAATAATGCTATGGATGAGTAGAAACATTTACAAGCAACATCTCACTTGTTTGGCCCCATCTAAAAACTCTTTACACCATGACTTAAATTACTTTAGTGTTTTGCAGTAGTCTAATGGAAAGTGATGAGATTGACCAAGATAAGCTAAGTGTGGTGCATAACAGTTTTATTAATAAGTGCAGATCTAAATAACACATCAGGAAGAATCTAATGTGCATCATCCTGGTGTGTAAGGGACTGAAGGACAGCAGCAAAATGTAAAATGTTATACATTTAAATAAAAATACCTCATACATCACTCCTGATTATAAAAATGTACTTCTGAGTATGCGTGTTGAGGTATCTGGAGTTTTAGAAATGATGCTTTAAGGACTTGACTTAGTATATCAGCAATCTTATGCACTCAATCTTAATATGAAGTTCACTGAGGAAACTAAGGTGGGCATGTCATGATGCACAAATTGCAGATGAATATCTATGTCACATGAATTTCTTTATTTTATCTGCTAAGCACTACAGCTGCCCTAAATAAAAGTATTTGTTCACAGGGAAATATTAACAAAGCTTTTGTTATATATATCTCATGGGCATGTGACGCCCATGCCCTGGCCCAAGCAATCAAGGAGCCTCAATCCTCACCACCAACACCAGAGAGGGCATCTCATATAGGAGGAAAGGATAACCAATACACACAGTAAAGTGCAATTTCCCCTAAGAGAACACAGAGATCACAGTTAGTCCGGGGCTGGTCGCTTCCTTGCTCCCCAGGTCCCCAATAAGACTCCCCACTGGCACAGCTATAGGGTCCAGATCTCAGCCTAGCTGGGCAAGCTAAAATCTCCAGCACCCTCTCTGTCCAACCAGTGCTTTGTGTCCCTGCCTAAGTAGCTGACACACACACACTTTGAGATAAGAGTTTACATAATCACACAG
The DNA here is from genome assembly GCF_019279795.1 of Protopterus annectens. Classification (NCBI taxonomy): domain Eukaryota; kingdom Metazoa; phylum Chordata; order Ceratodontiformes; family Protopteridae; genus Protopterus; species Protopterus annectens. Next base: position 1,394,321,701 of record NC_056729.1, read on the forward strand.
ACACTTCTGGGGAAGGCTGGAACAGGTTCTCCAGCTGTGCCCCCTTTTACCCAGACTATATGGTAGTAATTACTGCCACCACCCAGCTAATATTTATCAGCTACTCAAAGGCCCTTAAAAGGGTGTCCAATTATTACTGTGCAATATTATTATCCAATTGGTAGTATAGCCCACGGCTAAAGCTATAGGAATGGCTTTGTACGATTTTACCAACGGCATACAAGTACTCTAAAGAGCTTAAATTATCACTACACAAAACAACCACAGTTAAAAGGTTTTAAAATATGTAATAGTAAATAATTAAAACCACAAGACAATACTTTCTACTACACAGTGCTAGTCAAAAGAGTTCAGAGATCACACAGAAGTACTTAAAATAAATCAGTAGTACAGTTCTGACATCACAGAAAAATATTTAGTCTAAACTTTCTAATTCCTAGCTATAGCTACAAGAAAACACACTTCTAAAATAACTTACTTACATAAAGCAACTGGCAGTGCTGTGAGTTGGATAGTCAGACAAAAATGCTTAATAATCTCTGCTTCTCACTGTTTAAATTGAAACTGCAGTTCTGATAGACATTACATCATCTTTTTACACTTTCCTGGTGTTTCCAGGCTGACAGAAACTGTATTTGCATTCTTTAACACTTAGTACAATAAAGGACATTCCACATGTAAATTCTGGTCATTAACTTTAGCCTTAAAACAATAGGCAGGATGCTTACTCCAGACTCATCGACTCCAAATTTTAACTTCAAAGGAACAGACATAAAGTAATTTTAATTTCAAAGGACCAACAAGAAATGCTTGACTTAGCTTTCTTTACAGCAAAGGGCAATGTTGCCACATTGTTTTAAGCTCAACATTTCACAGTATTTACAAATGATAGAATTATGTACCAAATTATATTTGACTAGGATGGCAGCCTTCACCCATCTCTACCAGTCTTCACCCCCCCCCCCCCACCGGAGAACTCAAGCTAGTTTTTCAAGTGACCCTTGAGAAACGCCGCTTGAAAGGGTTAGGTCTATCTGAATATACCTACCCCATTCCTTATCTTGAAAGCCCATCTGCATTGGCATTGCTACCCCCACTGTGGTGCTGCACTGACATATCATATGCTTGCAACCCCAAGCTCCATCTTAGCAACTTGGCATTTTGTTGACTGGCTCTTTTTAACCATGTTAGAGGGTTGTGATCTGTCATAAAAAGAAGTTATGTACTCACCATAACGTTCCATCTGAGTAGGTAAACTTCATTTGTCAGCAACCTGTGGGTTTCGGATCTGACACGGATCCGAGCCAGCAGCATACCAAGCAAAAAGATCCGAGCTCCAAGATCCTCCCCCTTACCCATACTACACTGCAACTTCCTCCCAATCCTCAGATCGCATTTGCCACCTGCACATAATAACAAAACAAACTAACAACCTGAAACACCTGACTCAAGGACAAAGTAAAGCTCATAAGTCCGAACCTCGAGCTCAGCTAAATAACCATCAAGGTCAGGGGAAAGGAGGGAGGGACGGTTGCTGACAAATGAAGTTTACCTACTCAGATGGAACGTTATGGTGAGTACATAACTTCTTTATCTGAAGTAGATAACTTCATTTGATCAGCAACCTGTGGGACAGAGTCCCCAGCTACCCGAAATCTTGGGAGGCCCTTAAGGAAGGCTATTCCGGAGCACTGCAGAGCCAAAGGCAACCCTTCCTCTAGACACCAAATCCAGTTTATAATCAGAAATAAAGGTGTGAGAGGACACCCAGGTAGCCACTGAACAAATGTCATCCAGAGAAACTCTAGACCAGAATGCAGCAGATGTTGCCATAGAACGCATAAAATGAGCATGAACTCCTACTGGTTCTGGTAAGCCAGACTCTCTGTATGCTTGTAGGATACAACTCGAAATCCACCTGGCAAGAGTCACCTTTGAAACTGGTTTCCCTAGAAAAGGCTTAGCAAAGGAGACAAAAAGTTAATCAGATTTACGAAAGACAGCCGTACTGTGCAAATAAAAATTTAAATGTCTGTGAACATCCAGCAAATTAAGTTCATATTCTCCTTTGTTCTAGAAATTAGGGAAAAAGACAGGCAAATGAATGGACTGATTAATGTTCGTCTCGGAAGCAACTTTAGGGAGAAAAGAGGAATTAGTCCTGAGAGATATCCTATCCTTATGAAACACAAAGTATGGAGGTTTGATACAGAAAGCCTGAAGCTCCGACACTCTCCTGGCTGAAGTAATGGCTACCAAAAAGGCCGTCTTCCATGACAAGAAATTCAGATCAACGGAAGCTGCGGGTTCGAACAGAAGCTCAACTAATGTCTGAAGAACTAATGTCACATCCCATGGCGGGGATGAATTTCTAACAGGGGGTCTCAAAACAAAAGTGCCTTTTAGAAAGGTCTTACAAATTCTGGCAGCAACGAGAGAACCAAAGTTGTCCCCAATATGGAAATGGGAAATGGCAGCCAGCTGAACCTTCACAGTAGATGAGCTGGCCCCTTGCTGAAAAATATGAGACAAGAATTCCAGTACCGCTGGAATAGGAGCGGTGAAAGGATCCAAGTTCTTTCGTGAAGCCCAAATGGAAAAACATTTCCATTTGCTACTGTAAATCTTCCTGGTAGAGGATTTATGTGCCGCCACCAGGATAGACTTGACTAGGGAAGAGATACCGGGGATCCTGGCAACTAGGGGAACTGGATCAGCCAAGTTGAGAGTTTCAGAGTGTCCAGGTTCAGAGGAGCCATTCCCGAGGGATGAGAAATCAGATCCGGAATGGGATCTAATATCCAGAGGGGAGCTATGAGATGAGACTGCAAGCAGGGGAACCAGACTTGACGAGGCCAGAATGGGGCTATGAGGATAATCTTGCTCCCCAACCGGTGATCTTTCTGCAAAAATTTTGACATAAGCGGAAGTGGAGGATATGCATAAAGAAGACTGAGTGGCCAAGCATGGACTAGAGTGTCTCTGCGGGCTTCCCCCAAAGGAGGAATTACAGCAAAAAACTTGCTGCACTTCGTGTTGGAAGGCAATGTGAAGAGATCACAGCAAGGCTGACCCCACTTGAGGAATATCTGTTCTGCTACACAAGGATTCAGAGACCACTCCTAAGGAGAGAGGATAGTTCTGCTCAATTTGTCCGCCAGTATGTTGGACCGACCCGGAATGTGCATTGCTAACAGGAAGCGGTTGGTGGAGATCGCCCATTCCCAAACTCTCATGGCTTCTCGGCAAACGGGGTAAGACCTGATTCCCCCCTGTTTGTTGATATACCACACCACTGACATATTGTCTTGACTGGATAGCAATAGACCCCAGAGGAAGAGAGGCATGAAGGGCATGCAATGCTAAAAGGACCACCCTCATCTCCAGGACATTTATATGCAGGACGGTCTTGGTCTGAGTCCACGTGCCTTGGATAGTCCTGCCCGCACAATGCTCACCCCCCACCCTATGGGGGATGCATCCGTGGTCACTGTGGCCTGGGGTAGGGATATAACAAAGGGTCATCCTTCCCGAAGGGCTCGGGATTGAAGCAACCACATGAGGGAGTTCCTGCAAACCCTGCTGAGGGGAATCGGGGAAGTCTAGAAGGTAGTGTATAATAGACCACTGGGTTTGCAACATCCACTGTAGAACCCTCATGTGCACACGAGCGTAAGGAATCAGAGTGATCGCTGCCGCCATGGACCCCAAAGCTCTCAGGACTAATTCTGCTGGGGGAGCAGGGGACTGAAAGAGGGCTAGCACATGCAGAGTCATGCTGTGAAGTCTGTCTGATGTTAGGAAGGCCCTGGCCTGGAGGATATCTATCCTGGCCCCTATGAAGTCTAACACTTGAACAGGCTGGAGGAAAGACTTCTTGACATTTATGGTGATCCCCAACTGGGGTGATATCTGGAGGAAGAAATCCCTGGCTAGAGAAAGTAGATGCCTGGTGGGGGCGGTGAGGAGCCAGTTGTCTAGGTACGGGAAGACCTGTATGCCCTGGAGCCTCAGGTGGGCCGCTACAACTGCCATGACCTTGGTGAATACCCTGGGGGCTTTGGTAAGACCGAAGGGTAGGACCCTGAACTGGTAATGACTGGCTCCTAGCCAAAAGCGAAGAAACCTCCTTGACCGTCTGTCCATGAGAATATGGTAGTACACATCCTTGAGGTCTATGGAGCACATCCAGTCCTCCTCCTGCAAGAGTGGCAGGATGGATTGGAGCATGACCATCCGGAATTTCTGCTTGACAACGAAAAGGTTCATTGCTGACAGGTCGAGAATGGGCCTTAATTCCCCCATCTTTTTTGGCACCAGAAAGAACCTGGAGTAGATGGCACCAGAAAGAACCTGGAGTAGATGCCTGATCCAGACTGGTCTGGGGGCACATGATGGATGGCTCTTTTTTCTAACAGCTTTTTTACTTCCAAAGCCGCGACCTCCCTTTGAGTGGGTGGGACATCCGGGAGGCATCTTGAGTAAGGGGGATTGTTTATGAAGGGGATTGAATAGCCTCTGGATATCATCTGAAGCACCCAGCAATCTGTCGTGATAGACTCCCACTGAGTCAGGTGCCTCGAAAAACACCCCCAGACTGCTTCCAGAGAGAAGCAGTCGGGCAACCCCTCAGGGCTGCTGCGTGGGTCAGTCGAAAAAGGGTTCCTGTGACCCGAAGTTCTACAGTCCCCCTCTGCCTCTGGGCTGGCATCCACCTTGTCCCCCTCTGCCTCTGGGGGAGAAGGAGTCCTGAGCATTCCGGGCCTGCTGAGATTTCCGGAACCACATCTTCTTCTGCCCTAGCTGGTTCCTGGAGAAGGACCTTTGAGGGGTAGAGAAGCGGATTCCGACGGCTGACAGCATTTTCCCATCTTTCTCGCTCTGGACCAGCGTCTCACGGACGATCTTCCCGAACAGGGTCGACCCATCAAAGGGTGCATTCGCGAAGGACGCCTTGAAGGGCTCCGAGAAATCGCAAAGTTGAAGCCAGGCATGACCCCTTAAGGCAATACCGGACCCGCTAGCTCTAGCGGCTCCCTCCGTGGCATGGGAAAGTAGCCACATAGAAGTATTAGGCACTGACTTGAGAGTGGCCATATGAGCTGAGAAAGTTCGTTTATTCTCAGCCGACATGGACTCTGGGGGAGACTCAGCATACTCTTTGACCGGGTCCTGCTGCAGTCTGATTACATGGGCCAAGTAATTCAGCACCCTTATACAGAAGGTAGCTGAAGCAAAAGTCCGCTTTCCAATACGGTCCATTGCCCGAGACTCCTTGTCAGGGGGATGGACTGAAGAACTTTCCTAGGCGAGTTCCTTTTTGGTGGCCGCTGCTGCCACCACCATGGCATCAACAGGGGAACCCATGCTCCATGAAGCTCTGTCTTCAGGGGGACTAAAAACCTTGTTGAGCCTTCTGGGTATCGGCTCTACAGTGTCTGGCTCCTTCCACGCCCTGGCGGTAATCAGGTCGACCAGGGGGTCAGCTGGGGGGGGACACCCAAGAGGTAAATGGGCCTTCCAAAAATACCAAATCATCTGAGGAAGGTTTTTGGGTGGACCACCCCCCCTTTGGCAGAGCATTTCCATAATGTCTCCAAAGGAGACTTCATCGGTGGGTGATCTGGGGGAACCTTCCCCTTCCTCCAAATCGGTATCCTCGGTGAGGGACTCAGGGAAGTCCAAGTGCCTCCTTTTGCACAGGCATTTCTGAGGGACCTCCTCGGGGGGGGGGGGGGCTGTCCAAGTGGGGCTCACCAACGGATTCATGTTCCTCCAGGGGAACTGGCTGGGACATCAACGACACAGGCTGTCCCTGGGGGGACTGAATGATGGAGGACAAACTGAGCTGCGAAGGTGCAGGAGCAGGAGCGGACCCTGAGGAAAGAGTGAGGGGTCTCGATCCTCCAGAGAGAACCCTCTCCACCACGAACACCGAAGGGGAACCAGCCTCTCTAAGACAGGTGGCCGGGACCCTCGGATCCGATGAGGGGTGCCGGAACCGAAGCGGTCAGACCCAAGAGGATGGTGTGCTCCGACCGCAAAGGAGCCGAAGACACACTCACCCCCCTGGATCTGATGCCCAACTCTCGGCTCCGAGAGCTCGGATCCAAAAGCAGATCCGATAAGCTCGAGGGCATGGCCGGTGTCGAGGTAACAATAACCATCGGCGCCGAACCCCTGACTCTGGGGCTCCTCAGATCCGAAGACTCCGAAATCCGGTGGTGGATCTGAGAAGGAGCTATCGGAGTGAACAGCGGAGCTGAACTCCCCCTTGGAGGGGGGGGGAGGCAGCAACACTCCCATCTGCAGCTGAGTTTGCAAGAATCGACGCATCATCCGGTCCATATCTGCCTCTGAGATGCTGCGGGTAGACCTAGAGGAAGCCGTTGAAGCCAGCCGGGAGGGCAGATGCAACGACGACCTCGAGGCTGGTCGGGTCTCCTCCTCTTTCTCTGGAGAGAAACGTGGCGAATGGAGCCGTGGGGAGGAAGGCTTGGAAACTCTCAAGGGAGAAGAGGCAACTTTAGTGGGAGGGGCCGAGGGGTTCATTTCGGCCCGCCGCTTGCGGCATCTTTCTCTCTCTCTCTTTTTCTCTCTCTCTCTCTCTCTCCCTTCTCTCTTTTTTGTCCTTCTTGGCCTCTCGTTCTCCCTGAGACAAGGTGGGAGGGTGAGTCCCAGACAGGGGAAGAAGGCCGGATGGCTAGGCAGCCACAGCCACGGCACTACACAGGGGGAAGGAGAAGAAACTGATTCCGCTGGTAGAAGACACACCAGAATCAGCTTGTTCTTCCTATCCCGTAAGGCTCGGGGGTTGAAGGACACACAGATCTGGCAGCCCGAAGAAAGGTGCAGAACCCCCAAGGAGATCACGCACTGAGTGTGACCATCCGCTGGCGACAGCTTATGGCCACACTCAGTGCACTTGGAAAAAGTCACTTTATGACTTTCGGCCATACTCTAGACCCACACGCACACCTAAAGGAGGGAAAGAGGGGCCTACTAAGGGATGGACAACTACCAAAGGTTAAGAGGGAGATAAAGGCTAGGGAGAATGGACACCCGAAGAAAAAACTAATATACACACACACACCCAAAAACTAGACTAAAAAAAGTTGGTAGTAAAAAAAGATTCGCTACACTTGTTACACTCGAAGAATCCCGTGCTTGGCAAAGCCGTGGCAAACGAGATCTGGGGATTGAAAGGAGGTTGCAGTGTAGTATGGGTAAGGGGGAGGCGCTTGGAGCTCGGATCTTTTTGCTTGGTATGCTGCCGGCTCGGATCCATGTCGGATCCGAAACCCACAGGTTGCTGATCAAATGAAGTTAACTACTTCAGATCAGTGAATTTTCTTCCATACAGATAAAGCTGAAGGTCCTGGAAGGCCCACACTATAGCTAGACATTCCTTTTCTACAGCTGCATAGCATTCCTCCCTGGACTGGAGCCTACAACTGTGATAAACCACTGGGTGCTCTTCTCCCTCTGAAGAAATCTGGCTAAGTACAGCCCCCACCCCATAGTTCGAAGCATCCACCTGTACAACAAATTCTTTGCTGTAGTCTGGACTGGCTAACACAGGGGGCCCTCCCAAAGCTTCTTTAAGCTTCTGGAATGCCTGCTCAAATGCTGGGGTTCACACTACCTTATCTGGCCTGTTCTTCCTTGTCAGGTCTGTGATGGGAGCAGCTATGGTACTATAGCTGGGGACGAACTTTCTTTAGTACTCTGCTGTCCCTAAAAATGCCCTCACCTGCTTTTTTAGTAACAGGTGCAGGCCATGCCTAAATAGCTTCCACTTTGGCAGGTTCTGGCCTTATCTTATCACTCCCCACTCTATGTCCTAGGTAGGAGACCTCCGCCATACCCATCTGACATTTGCTTGGCTTAATTCTCAACCCTGCCCTCTGTAGTCTGCCCAGCACCTCCCTGACATGCTGAAGGTGCTCTGGCCAGTAATGGCTGTAGATGGCAATATCATAAAGGTAAGCAAGAGCAAAGTCTCCTGCTCCTGTTAGGATATTATCTACCAGCCTCTGGAAAGTCGCTGGGGCATTCTTCATCCCAAAGGGCATCGTTGTGAACTCATACTAGCCAAAAGGAGTCACAAAGGCTGACTTCTCTCTAGCACTGGGAATCAAGGGCATCTGCCAGTAACCCTTCATAAGATCAATGGTTGTAAGATACTAAGCCCCACCCAGCTGCTCTAGGGCCTCATCTGTCCTAGGCATGGGGTAAGCATCTTTTTCGGTGTGACTATTTAATTTCCTGTAGTCCACACAGAACCTGGTGCTGCCATCCTTCTTTGGCACCAACACCACTGGGGAGGCCCAAGGACTGTTAGACTCTTGAATCACCCCTAGTTCCAACATCTCCTGTACCTCCTCCCTCAGGGTCTGTCTGACTCTTTCAGGCACCCTATAAGAGGCCTGCTTAATAGGCCTTTGGAGTCCTGTATCCACCTGGTGCTGCATCAGGTGGGTGCACCCTGGTTTCCCAGTGAACATGTCCCCAAAGCCCTGCAACACTGCTCGGACTTCTCGAACCTGGGTAGGAGATAGCTGCTGGGACATTGCAACCCCTTCCACCAAGGTGTCAGCCCGAGCCTCAATGAGGAGATCAATCCCCAGATCTCCCTCAGATTCCTCCTGCATTCCACTGCAAATGCTCAGCACAAGGGCCTTCCTATCGTGGTAAGGTTTCATTATGTTAATATGGTAAATTTGTGCCCCTGCCATCTGCATAGCAGTTCCACCATGTAGTTAACATCACTTACCTTTCTTACCACCTTGTAGGGTCCCTCACAAGCTGCTTGCAGCTTGTTGTGTCTGACAGGAATGATAACCATTACCTGCTGCCCCACAGCATACTCTCTAGCTCGAGCATTCCTGTCATACCACACCTTTTTCTGTTGTTAGGCTTCTGCCAGGTTCTCCTGGGCCAAGTCCATGAGGTCCTTGAGCCTTGTCCTGAGGTTTAGGACGCATGCCACAACAGACTCCTTGTGAGATTCGCACTCATCTTCCCAGTCATCTCGAATTAAATCTAGAGGTTTCCCTCACCCTATGCCCATACAGCAACTCAAAGGGCGAAAAACCCGTGGATTCCTGGGGAACCTCTCTGTAAGAAAAAACAGATGGGGCGAATATCTGTCCCACTCCCTCTTAAACTGATCTGCAAATGCCCGTAGCATGGACTTGATTGTAGAGTTTAACCTCTCAACAAGACCATTCGTTTGGGGATGGTAGGGGGTGGTCTGCATGTGTTTCACCCCACAGAACTTCCACAGACAAGCCAGCAGGTCTGACATGAAATTGGCACCTCTGTCAGTCAGTATTTCTTTTGGGAAACCTACCCTGCTGAAAATCTCTAACAAAGCATTTGTCACCTTCTCTGCCTCAATGGAGGACAAAGCCACTGCCTCAGGGTATCATGTAGCATAATCCACTACCACTAGGCTATACTTTTTCCCAGTGGAACTTGGGGTACTCAGAGGACCCACAATATCCATAGCTACCCTCTGAAATGGCTCCTCGATTACAGGCAAAGGCATCAAAGTAGCTCTCACCTTGTCTCCTGCCTTACCTACCTTTTGGCACTGCTCACAGGTCCTGCAGTACCCTGTCACATCTCTGGAAATTCCAGGCCAATAGAAGTTCTGCATAATATGCCTCTTTGTATGTTTTATACCTATATGACCTGCAAAGGGAATATCATGGGCTATGGCTAGAATTGCCAGACGGTAGGCTCTAGGCACTACCAACTGCTGTACTCTCTCACCTTCTAGCCCTCCCTCTGGAGTCCACTCTCTGTACAGTAACCCTTTGTCCCAGTATACAGATTCCCCCTTTCCTTAAGAATCAGGTGCCTCACTAGCTACCTGCCTCAGGCCTTGCAATGTAGGGTCTGAGAGCTGAGCCTGTCTCACCTCTCTCCTTGTAACCCCTTCCCAGCTCCCCTTCCATAGGAAGTCTGGCATCCTCTGACAGTGGTGACTCACTGTCAGCCTGGGTGCTACTATTCACCTCTACCTCTGCAGTCACTATGTCCAAAGGACCATCAGTACCCACAAGCTCACCTTCAGTCTCACTGCTACAGCGTAGCTCACTCCCTGAAGTAACCACTTCACCAGCCCTGGCTGCGAGTATGTAGTCTGTCTGGGTCTCCCCCAGGCTACCAGACCCACATGCTTGTCTCCTAGCCTGACTGCGTGTAACTGCATAAGCACATGGTACTGCCTCATCCAAATCCTTCCCTATCAGGACATCTGCAGGATGGTAGTTCCATACCCCTGTTGTCTCAAGACAACCTACTATTGGCATTTTGTCTTTCCCACTTACTGGCTCCCTCACCTTTGGTTCCCCACCTTGCCTCCATGGACACCTGTATGCCACATGGCCCCACTGGTTGCATTCAAAACATTTAACCCTAGCTCCTGGATGTGTACCTGGACTAGTGGCTTCCCCTGCTACTGGAAGATTCTGTTGTGGCAGTCTGTGCTGCCCACTATGGGTTCCTTGAGATGCATGAGCAGTACTGGGGTCCCCTTCCTGTGCAGGGCTGCCCTGCTTGCCAGGTATAGGTCTCCCTTCTTCCCCAACTCATCTGAAGTAGCACATTGACTATCAGCTAACCAGATCCTCATGTCCTCAGGCAAAGTGCTAAAGGCTTGTTCCCTCACCAAAAGGTCTGCCAGCCCTTCAGAAGTGGTGACCTGACATCCACTCACCCACCTATAGAAATAAGTGCTCAATTCAGCAACATATTCACTCACACTTTCATCAGCCTTGCGTCTTTGCTCACGAAACCTTTTCCTATACATTTCAGGTGTTAGCTTAAACAGTTCTAAAAGACATTTCTTAACAGCAGTATAATCAAAACTTGCAACGTTTGACATTTTAGGTAAAACAGTTACAACTTTACCATGGAGGAAGCGGGTCAGGAACCGTACCCAGAGCCCTTGGTCAACTTCATACTGTTTACATACCCTCTCAAACATATGAATGAAACTATCAAAATTATCCCCCTCTTTAAACTGCGGAAGAAATTTACTGACCTTTTGTGCTTCTGGGGTCCAGTTACTCCCTTCCCCAATACCTCCATGACTCTGGCGAAGAGTCAGCATCTCCTCCTCATGCTGCCTCTGCTTCTCTTATTCCTCAGCTTGCGGATGTAACAGTTTCTCATTCTCCTCAGCGTGCAAAAGTCGCAGTCTCTCATTTGCTTCTAATTCCACATGCCTGGCCTCCAACTCAAGTCTCTTCAGCTCCAGCTGGATTTTTAAGTCCACTGCAGAAAGGTTGAGCTGTCCATTCTCCAAAGGAATTATATCTCCACTGCCAGTCTGATTGTCATCCTGGTTGCTGTTTTCTGATGCAGCTATAACCAAGGCTGCAATTAGGTCTGCCTTAGTCAGGTTTCCATGCACCAGTCCTCTAGCCTGGCACATCTCCACCAGCTGGCTCCTTGTCAGCTTTCCATACTCCTCTGCTGACATGCTGCCTGCTCACTGACTAACTAAGCTAACAAGAGAAATAAAACAATTGTGATTTGAACTCTGCGTATTCACTGCATGGCTGTTTTAGAGTACAAAACACCTTGAACACTCACTGTACACAAGCTACAGGATTCACTCTACCCAATCACTACAAGCCAATTAGTATTTGCCAACTAACTAATATGTGATGTGGATATCCCACCGCTCCCAAACAAAAATGTGAGAATATCCCAACCACTGCCACCAATTAATATGTGAGGATATCCCAACCACTGCCACCAATGAATATGTGATGCCCATGCCCTGGCCCAGAAATCAAGGAGCCTCAATCCTCACCGCTAACACATATATGAGGAAAGAATAACTAACACCCACAGTAAAGTGCAATTTTCAATTAAGAGCACACAGATATCACAGTCAGTCCGGGGCTGATTGCTCCCTTGCTCCCCAGGTCCCCAATAAGACTCCCCACTAGCACAGCTATAGGGTTCAGATCTCAGCCTAGCTGGGCAAGCTAAAATCTCCAGCACCCTCTCTGTCCAACCAGTTCTTCATGTCCCTGCCCAAGTAGCTGACACACACACACTTTGAGATAAGAGTTTATACAACCACACAGACACTTCTGGGGAAGGTTGGCACAGGTTCTCCAGCTGTGCCCCTTTTACCCAGACTATACGGTAGTAATCACTTGCCACCACCCAGCTAATATTATCAGCTACCCAAAGGCCCTTAAAAGGGTGTCCAATTATTCTGTGCAATATTATTATCCAACTGGTAAGTGTGACTAAACAGTCTCAAGGCTTATTAGAATGACCTGGTACAGGATCCTTATATACATGCAATGCACTCTTAGAGCTTAACTTATCTCTACACAAAACAGTCACAGTTAAAAGGTTTAAAATATTTAATAATAAATAATTAAAACCACAAGATAATACTTTCTACTACACAGTGCTAGTCAAAAGAGTTCAGAGATCACACAGAAATACTTAAAATAAATCAGTAGTACAGTTCTGACATCACAGAAAAACACTTAGTCTAAAATTTCTAATTCCTGGCTATTGCTACAAGAAAACACACTTCTAAAATAACTTACTTACAAAGAGCAACATGCAGTGCTGTGAGTTGGATAGTCAGACAAAATACTTAATAATCTCTGCTTCTCACTGTTTAAATTGAAACTGCAGTTCTGATAAACATTACATCACCTTTTTACACTTTCCTGGTGTTCTCAGGCTGACAGAAACTGTATTTACATTATTTTACACTTAGAGCAATAAAGGACATTCCACATGTAAATTCTGGACATTAACTTTAGCCTTAAAACAATAGGCAGGATGCTTACTCCAGACACATTAACTCCAAATTCTAACTTCAAAGGAACAGACATAAAGTAATTTTAATTTCAAAGGACCAACAAGAAATGCTTGACTTTGCTTTCTTTACAGCAGAGGGCAATGTTGCCACATTGTTTTAAGCTCAACCTTTCACAGTATTTACAAATGATAGAATTATGTACCAAATTCTATTTGACTAGGCTGGCAGCCTTCACCCATCTCTACCAGTCTTCACAGGGCACTTGGTGAAACACTGCCTGTGCTCAACTACATGCAAACCCATTAGCTTACCTAATATTAGTCATTGCAATGGCCCCTGTTCCCTTCTTAATATCAGGAGAACAGTGACAATTTTGTTCAGTGCAGGGCAAGTTATACTGTCAGCAAGGATGATTTCAATATATATCATTAATAAAAAAATAAATCCTACAATGGAAGATATACTTTGGTATCTTCAAATTTTTGTTAGCAGATGGAAACACATTTTAATTACACTATAATTCATAAACTAGTTAAAAATATCATTACCAACAAGAGCAACCAAACAACATCTTCAATGATTCACAGTCTTGCTCTTGAAAAGGAATATATGCCCTGCACCAGTAAGTACAGAGAAGTATGACATGCTACCAAAGTTCCAGTTCCAGTTAAAACTACAGCATTTAGCAGCTTTCGATCTGCCACTTCTTATAGTTTCATAGGTGTTTGCTAAGCTAATGACCATCGTGGGTTGGCTTAATGATAAAGATATTTAAGAGGCACACAGTACAGGGTTTGACTCACTCTAGGGGTTGGGGGTTGGAATTATGATTAAGTCTGCCTCACAGACAAACTGTTTAATGCAAGGGCAGTTTGCCTAGTACTTATCTATGAATTAAGACTAGCCATACATCCCAAATCTCTGACAAGTTCTGGTACCCTTAGTAAGTGTAAGCAGAGACTTAGAAGATGAAATTTACAAGCAATATCTTACTTATTTGATATACAAATTGTTGATCAATTAGAGATAATGCATATACTTTAATTTACAATGTCTGTAAAAGAGATAACCATTACATTTTAATGATGCAAATCGCACAAGATCAATATAAGCATTGGTTCTCTCCAGTTTAGACAGAAAAACACTATTGCTTTATTTTGGTTTGTCATTGCTTAAAATGTACTTTTTAGTAAGACTATCTTTTAGACTGACCAATTTCTCACCAACCTGTTCATACCGGGAAGATTACCCCAGAAATATCGGGCTCGGTGTGCAGCTGACACCTCCTTAGCATCAATCATTACAGGGTTGCACTAAGAGAAAAAATAAACATGGAGAGAAATTTTAATAGACACTGCAGCTTTCAAACAGGATTTTATACCAAAACACAATAACTACCAATTGTTAACATAAAATCTTAAACACAGTGGTTTTCAAACTAGACTTTATACCAAAACCATAACTGCCATTAAGAATCTTACATTTTGACATCATATAAGGTTCACTTGATCCACCTAGCCTATCTACTTCCCTTTCTAGGGGAATATGCTGCAAACCATACTTAATGAACAACTTCATATTTTTCCCACTCCTCATAAGAATTGTACTAATGCCTGTCTCATGCATTCCTAAATGTCATTACAGTTTATGATCTTAGTGAGTCTTCAGGAAGGCTTTATATAAATGCTAATTGCCCTTTATTTGAAATAATGTAGCTTTGTTTCAGTAACCTTTTGAAATGTTGGAACCTGCTAGTCCCGAAACGTGGACAATGAATGGCCAAAAGAATGGACTTAAACATACCAAATCCAAGATGCCATTTCTCAGAATATTCCCTTTTCTCTGAGGTATGGTGGTCTCAGAGTTTTATATATAAGTTTTGGGGAGTTAGGGTGGGCTTGCCCCTGCATGGGGAGGTGTAGGGGGGCTTGTCCCTCTGCAAAAAGAAGTTTAAAGGAGAAGAGTGATTTTTGAGATTCACTCTTCTATGTGTTTTTGGTATTTTTTTTTCTGCTTGTCAGCTTTCGGCATTACAAGTGCCAATATTTAAATAGGGAGCCATTTGATTTTTTCCTTAACCTTCCACTTGCTATTTCTAGTTATGTATATCTTGGTCTTTTTTCATGGATACCCACCTGGACTCTATGTCTTCCCTTATGACTCTTAAACGTTTTTGTAATAGCACTCTCTACCTTCTTTAATCAACATTACTTCTTCTAGTAACTTTATATGACTTATTTTGTAGGCAGCGTATGTTTATTGTCCTCCTGTGAGCTACCTATGTCTTGTATATGTTCTTAAAAATATAAGGTAAACAACATTTCAGCTGGAGTCTTCCTATCTGTGAAGAGGTATAACTTCTGTTTTTTTACAGAAGAAGCCTTTTAGTTTTCTTCTCAGCATTTTGTCAGCCTTCTTTGCTTACTTTCACATTGCTTATTGACCTTTAGGTCATCTGAAATTGCTGTCCTTGGCTGTTGATGCAACATGCCCTCTGGATGTCTGCTCCCTTCCTGGAATTTTGTTGTTCAGATGTATGATTTTATAGTTTTCCCACTGAAGTTATGATGGACTGCCTTTTGCCATTCCTGCAGTCTTTCCAAGTCTCTTTTTAAAATTTCACACCATTGTGCGTATCAGCCCTCTTGCATAATTAAGAGCCTTAATCAAAAATGCAAAATTTCCCTACTAAACTTTCGGAAGTATCACTTATAAAACAACTAACAGATCAGCCTCAATATTAAAACTTCTGGTTGGGGGCATCATTCAATAACATTAGCAAATCCAGAGCTGAAGATTCCAAGACGGCCACACTGTAAAAGGCAGGTTAATTACAGCTCTCTTAGAGGGAAAAAAACTGAAGTAAAAGTGCTGGTGTGAGCTGAAAATCTGAGCAAAATAAGTTACTGGTTAGTGATTCTACTGCTTGTATGTCTCCAAATAAGAAATTTAGAGAAAGAAATGGAAAAGCAACTAGAAAAGTAAAAGAACAAATCTGGTTAGTAAAGACTCATACAGCTGTTCAGTAGAAAGCAGTTCATATTTCAGCTTCAGTTCACAAGACGGCTTCTGGTAATGTAGAGGGAAAAGGAAATCAAATGCATTCAGATGTCTTACAAATAATTGAGAAACCTGAAGAATGCATAAAGTCAAATGAAAACAAAAGTCTAGAAAGAATAGACTAAGTTTTATGTGGGTACTGGAGAAACTAGAGGTTGAAATATAGGAAAGACTAGTTGAATATGAGGCTTCTCGAGAAGAACTACTTCAAAATAGTAGAATTAGAAGAAAAAGCATGTAGAAAAAATGAGATTTTCTGCTATACCACAGAAACTGGAAGAACCACAATGCATTTGTTGTATGAAAGTGTAAATAGGCAACTGAACTGGTATTCCACAGAATGATTTATTAATTGGAAGGGAACACCATGTGTATGTTCCAGATATGGGCATAAGAAAAGAAGCCAATGCCTATAATTGTAAAGATGCAGTCAGAACAGCAAAAATAGTCGCTACTAACAAAATTGTGGAAGAAGAAAAAATTATTAATATTTGTGGACACCAGATTATTTGTAGAAAATTATTATTCACTGGATACCAGGCAGAAGATAAGTGAATTTAACCCTGCAATCAGAGGATCTCAAGAGGCAGGTGAGGACTCAAGTTACTATATCCAGCTGTCAGCAGAACATTTTTTCCTGGATAATTAAAGACAGCTTTGCATGCAGAAAAGGCTAAGGAGGAAAAGAATACCAAGCAAAGAATAAGCCAGTAAGCTGAGGGGAACTCTGCTTCACATTCCTGTGACAAGATCAAAGTCCACAGAGAGAAGTTGCAAGTAAAACAATTTCCATTGTTCCAAAGGAAAATGATTGAGGGACAGAAAAAAAAAAGTTCAGGAGCTGACTACAAAAATCAACAGTACCTTAGACCTGAACTAGAGATTGGCTCATTTAGGTGATCGAGAAGATGAGGAAGAAGACCAGAAACAATATAAAGGTAGGAAAAAAATGGAAAAACCGTAAAGTGTCATTTCCATAAGATGCACCTTAGACATGAGAAATGCTTTTGCAAGAAGTGGCTAAAATGTCTAGAAGTTTGAGGATTGTTACCAATTGGTGGGAGGATTCTAAAGTATATTCCCACTTTGGCACTAACATATAGATAGATAAACAGAATGAAGAAGTTGTAAGCAAAAAAAAAAAAAAGAATACACACACACGCACACACTTATATATATATATATATATATATATATATATACACACACGCACACACACCCACACACACACACATATATATAGGTTTTATACACACCACACTCACACACACACACACACACACACACACACACACACATATATATATATATATATATATATATACACACACACACACACAGATATATGTATGTATATATATATATATATATATATATATATATATATATATATATATATATATATTTAGGTATCTATATATTCCTAGTAGTATGTGTATAATACATTTCTTGAAGTAAATTGTATCAAACATTGTAAAGTAGTTCTGTACAGTATGCAGACGTATTTTAAATGTGAAGCGGGGGAGTCTTATGGAAAACTTATCAGTGATTCCTTTTTGTTGTCTGTAAGGTATCTGGTGTTTATACTGTAACAAGATAAAGGCTGGATATATGCAGTATAATGTTGTGATCTTGGGCTGCTGAGATGTGGAAGTGTACTCATCATGTGTGTACACTAAAGTATTGTGGTTTCCCCTGGTGTTATACAGATGGAGGTGTAGACTGATGTACTTGGCTTGTGCACTAGATGAAGATAAAAAGTTTTCCTTCTTTTCCTAAAGAACTGGACTAGAAAACAAAAAGCATGCAAAATGACAGTTTTCCAGCATTCAAGAAGAGCTATTTCATGCATTTGTAAAATTATTATGTTTTTATTTACTCCAGCAAAGCTCTGCAGCTGGAGACAGTCTGTCAACAGGTTGTTGTGTCTTTTCGGCTTTTCCCAGTTAGGGGTCACCACAGCAGAACTCAGGTCTGCTAATGATTGGTAGTTGAGTTTTACGTGCCAAGTTACCAGCCCTGATGCACAACTTTCAACGAAGGTATGCCCATTCATGCATGAATCCACGCAGAAGACGCTCTAGCTGAGAATCGAACCGGACAGCGTCTTACTGCGAGGCGACAACACGTCTGTCAACAGGTACATGCAATTAATCAGGAAATGACTGCACCATGTACTCTGAGGCATTTGTATGAGAAACAGTATATTTAGTACTTAAAGGGCACTGGCAAGCAGTTCAGTGAAATAAAATGAAGTATGATGCATTACAAGAAATAGTTTTGTAAGCAGATGCATTCCTAGCAGCATTTAGCACTTCATATAAAACATGATGATGCACAATGTAGTTTATTCATTTAATGATAGCTAGCACACTTTTTCTAATCTGTTAACTGAAAACATGCAAGTTGTTATTCACATCTGGGAGGGAAACGAACATGGGCTAAGAATGGATGGTGTGGAACACAGGCTGTAAAACATGCACTTCCAGTATGATTAAACCTAATTTTTGTATAGGCAAAGTCTGTGTGTCTAGCTGATTATTTGGGGCAACTAGCCTTACATGAAGGGGTAACCTTCCTTTTTTTTTTTTTTGGAAAGTATATATAACTTTAAAAGTGTTTGTGGTTATAAATGAAAATATACACCGTGTTTTTGTTTCTTGTATATTTTTACTGAAGCCAAAAGTCTGAAAAGATATGACATGGGTCCAAATAGAGATGAGAAGTTGCAACTGCATATAAATTCATCCTGCCAAACAATGTGCACATACAATTTGCAAGATGAAAACATATAAGCATGAACACTATCAAGAAATGTCATGTACAATATATAAATATAACAGTTCTTATCAGAATGACTGAACAGGAGCAATTGCTGAATGCAAAGGAAAAAAGAGATTATTTGGGTAATATGCATGAGTTTGGTAGGGTTGCTATAAAGCAAATATTTTTGACAAATCCAGAGTACAGCAACTGTCAGCATAACCACGTAGGCAACAGAAAGTAGAAATGGTTGCTGTTAAATTTCTAACAGCCACTGACAAAAAAACAAACAAAGAAAAAACCAGAGATCCTAGACAGGTATTAAGAGATATTTGGAAATGGTATAAAAATGTATACACATCAGAGGAATGGGGCAGCCAAGAAAGGACATAAATGAAAATATTTTTGGAAGACTTAACTATGCCAAAGTTAGAGGAAGACAATAACTAATAGCCATGACAAAAAGGGATAAGATAAAAATTGTCATTTTTTTCAGTCAACAGGGAATTCTTGAGGAATGTATGGTACTCCTGAGGAAGTCTGAAAACTAGAAAGGAAGAAATAAACAACATTCTGTAAAGTTTTGTTTAACAATATTTTACATTGGGGGGGGGGGGGAATACCAGCATCTTGAAAGAAAGCTGTGGTGGCTGTATTACTCAAAGAGACTCAAGACTCTTCAGATTCAGTTTTACAGAGACCATTTCAATTTTAAACAATAATAATAAAATATTTATATCTATCCTAAGAGAATGACACAGTGCTGCCAAGAATGAAATATATGGATCAATATGGTTTTGTGAAGGGGAGGTAAACATATTAATAGAATAATGATGATCCAGAGGAAAGGTGAATGTAAGAAAATACTGTTATTGTTGGTAGATCTTGATGCAGAGAAAGCATTCAGTACAGCAATCTGGGATTTTATGAGTAGGACAATGCTAGGTAGCATTTGTGCTCTTTGATGGAATAATACAGTTCATAGGTGTGCCCTGGCATCATGCCGCCCAACGTTAGTTCCCAGTGCCTCTATCAAGTACAGCCACTGTTAATTAATATGGCTGAAACATGAAGGACTGGAGGCAAGAACTAAGGTGGGAGGGTTCATGTTCTGACAAGCGATGTTTGTACAGAGGAAACCAGCAAGGATTCTCCCCACAGAACGAAGATGGTTTAGGATTGCCTGAATGGAAGGGATTTTTAGAATTATACAGTTAAGTCTCATATAAATAACTTAAGCAGAAGGTTATAAACCTAAGAGGAAAGGATGATGATGATAAAAAGAGAGTAGAAGAGGGTGTTGAAGAAATAAGGAGACAGTAGGACTGAGGATAACAACAATTATATAGCATATTGTTTTCATGAACTTGCATAAGTATTCTAAAAAACTACACCAACAAGGGACAATAGAAAGTAGATTTTTCCAATAGGGATGACTGAACCTAAGATGTTGGGGTATAGGTATATAGAAAACAGGCAACAGCGGTCTGGGATTTACCGAAAAAATAGCAAAAGAACCACAGCTCTGGAAGCACATGGCTAGAATAGAGTGGGATAAGATCAATCAGAAGTGTGGAGTATAGGTTAGAGACTGTCTTCCCTACCAGTGATTGATAACACAGTACAGGCAAGGTGAAAAAGATAGTAGAGAGGTATGTAAAAGACATGCTCTGGTTGCATTTTCAGTTTATTCCTGAACAGTAGCTGCTGTTAAAAGGGGATCATTAGTAGGGGCACATAAATATTGCAAGATAAAACTAAGAATGAATCTAAGAGTTTAGAAGAGACTGGAAAGGCAATTTGTAAAAGAATAGTGGGAGGACATCTGTATGACTCCCAAATCCATACGGTTTAAGATTTTTGCATGGAAGTATTTGTCTAGGTAATTTTATACCCCAAATAGATTTCAGAGAAAAATTTCCTTTGATAATTTTGATAACTGGCAAGTGCTACAGGTGTGATGCGAAAAGGAGGGGTAACTGGGAACATGTTTTTGCACATTTTAAAAATTCCCTACAAAGTACTTTATCAGAAATGTTGGAGGAGCAAATGATTGTAAATAAGAACATGATTCTTCTGAGCACAGATATATAGGATCTGAATTACCTACATATAGTAAGGTCTTATGAAGTTTAATGCTCTTGGCTGCCAAAAAAGACAATAGAAAACAGAACTCAAAAACTAAATCAACCATAAATTAAGAATTGAATATTGTAAAGCAGATAACCAAAGTGCAGACAGAATCTTTTGAAAAGGGAAGTAGCAAATTACACAGCAAAAATTGGAATTTGTGGGAATAATACATGCAGAATAATGTTCAGTAGGAGGGGTGCAATTTAAGGGCAAGCAGGAATTGAGCAATTTATATTGCTCAGAGAACACTGCTGCTTATACAGAACTGTTCACAGAAACCCTGTACAAACATGTTAACACCTGCATGGTGGCAGCTGTACCCACCAGGAAGTACAGAACTAACTCAAAAAACAAGTCACCCTGGTGGAATCACAAATCAATAGGCTGTATAACAGGAGGAAGAAAATCATGGCAAAAATTAGGAGGTGCAGCACCCAGCAGGATAAAAGCACTCTCATCAAACTAAACAAACAACTCAGAGGACAAATAAAGTCTACCAAAGCCAAATTTGAGGTAAGTTTGGCCTCTCAAGCCAAGGACAACCACAAAGCATTATTTAGCTATGTCCGCAACCTCAAAGCCAATACACAGTTGTGTGCAGAGCTCATTGTAAATAGAGCCACCTATACTGAGCAAGAAAACATAGCAAACCTCCTGGCTGATAAATCCAGCTCCAACTTTACCCCCCTCTCTCCATCAAACTTCCCTCAGGAAATATCTTCAAATATAACTCCCCCTACTATCACTACGGAACAGGTCTTTAATGCTGTCTCTCTAAGACCAAGAACACTGCATCAATGGGTCCAGATAATATCCCAGAGTGCCTTCTAAATAGCATGAAACATGACCTATCAGGACCTCTGGAAATACTATTTAACTGTAGCCCCCAAACAGGTTTGTGCCTCATGAATGGAAAAAGGCAGCGGTCATCCCTGTGCACAAAGGTGGGCTGTCTACAGACCATGGAAACTACAGACCCCTAAGTCTCACTATTCTTACATGTAAAGCCATAGAAAGAATTATCATGGAGATGATCAACAGAGATACAGTAAACCTCCAGACACTGGACCCAACCCAGTTTGGTTTCATAAAGGGCAGATCATGACTACTCAACCTGGTGGACTTCTTTGAAAAGGTCACCAAAGCAATGGATGAGGGCAAAATTGTTCACACTGCCTACATTGACCTGGCCAAGGCATTTGACACAATACCCCACTCGGGCATTATTGACAAACTCAAGAAGTTAGGTACAAACCCATATGTCACCCAGTGGATAGCCAACTGGCTCACAGACACAACACAGGAAGTTAGAATTGGGGAATCCAACTCTGCAACGAGGCCAATCGCAAGTAGAGTCCCTCAGGGATCAATCCTTGGACCGTTCCTTTTTGGCATTTACTTCTCAGAAGTCAAGCCCAATGTCAGTCGTCTCTGGCTGACTAAATTTGCAGATGATTGCAAATTTGGAGCCGTCATTGAATCTCACACTGACACAAATGTTCTCCAGGAGGGGCTGACACAGACAAACAACAGGTGTCAGAGTCATTGACTAAAACTAAATGCCAAGAAATGCATAATACTATCCTTTGGGAAGTCATCCATCCCTGGTAACTATGATATTGACAGCACACCCCTTAGAGTTGACCCAGTAGTCAGGGACTTAGAGACACACATAGATAGTAATCTAGCCTTTGACCATTTTGTCTCTACAGTAGTGAAGAAATCATTCTATGTTGCACAACTTATAAACAAAGGTATGGCATTTAGGTCCAAGGAAGTCATTGTTCCACTGTATTTGGCATTCATCAGACCTATCATTGAGTATGATGCCCCCTTTGGTGTGTACGTAACCAGACATATCTAACAATTGGAATGTCCACAGTGGTTTCTCACTAAAAGAATACAGGGCGTAAGTAAAATGTCCAAAACAGACTACCTCAAGATCCTATCCCTGTATTCTGTCTCCTACAGGCTTTTGAGGGGAGATCTATGCCTGGCATACAAGGCATTGTCATACACAACTCTGATGGACCTCCTGAATATCCACAAAATAAGCAGCACCAGAACACCAGAATTACCTGCTCTAAAGACTTAAACCTTGCCTGTGATATAAACAGAACCTGCTGGAGAGATAGGTATGCATCCCAGAGACTACCACATTTACGGAACATCCCTGTGAAGCAGAGCTCCTCCCTAACAATTCAAGTGCAACTTGGACAATTGAATGGGAAACTGGAAATTCATCCCTGGTTTGGTACCCATGTCTCTAATGGACACAGATAACCTGTAAATAGTTCATCTCCCAGGCCCATGCTTACACTTATCAAGGGTATCAGAACTTGTCAGAGATTTGGGATGCATGGGTAGGCTTAAAAAGACCCTTGTGGTCATTAGCCTAGTAAACACCTATGAACCTATAATGTTGGAATCAATGAACATTGTTAAAAAGAAACATATGTACAGTGCATGAAAATAATGGAAGTGTTATTATAGTTTGTTTGCTTTTCTGTTATTATATGGGTACATGTCATTTTAAAAATGTTATGCTCAATAAAGATGTTTAAAGAGTAAAAATAGAACAGTTAATACAAATAATATGTTTCTTCTGCCACTATCCTTTCTGAGACAAGTTCAGTAAAAAAAACAAAAAAACAAAAGACATTCTCCAGAATAACGCAAAAAGTTTTAATGAAATTCCAAAAAAAACCCCACCAAGCTCCCAGAACACCTGCACTGTTTATTTGATTTTAAGACATAGTTAATTAGTGGATAGTTACTGACAGAGGAGATCTTAACTTAGCTGTTGTAATATTGCAGATGAAAAAGCCCATACTGCCTTTTGTAACTGAGGATTTGATTCACTTATCCTCAGCTTGTCTACTGCATGATTCTGAGCAAGTAATTGAACCAGACAGTGCTCCAGGAGCTGGGGTAATCTCAATGGTCTGTCAGACTCTATGCTTATTACATAATTATGAGACTACCCTTACTATTACAATAGGTGATATTATACTACAGCAGTCCTAGAAGATGTGGCAATAGTATCTGAACCACTTGTAAGGTGGTTCGGTCAAAATAACACTCCTGCAGGAATACTAGGGTACAAAGTCAATTTTAATCGAATTTTGAAGGACATGTAAATAACATTACTAAAATATTACTTGTTGAGTAATACAGGTTTAATAATTATCTCAAGATAATTTAAGGTGGCTGGTCCACTTTAAAAACACTAATAAGATCATTTTTTGAATATGAGAATTTTTGTGTGTTTATTCCTGCACTGATATTACAAAGTTGGAAGAAATCAAAACATTTCATAAAAAGAATAAAAGGGATAGCACATATGAGATGTGAACAGTGACTAAGGTCTTTAAATCTAGTTCCAGTCTGTTACAAATTTCTTAGAGTGGATTAGATATTGATAATTAAACATCTTAAGAAGCAAGAGATGGAAGTAACTTTAAGTGTATCATTCCTTAGATAAGAGGTTATTACCAGGAATATATTGTTATAAGTAAAATTGGAAGGGATGAAATCTAGGTTGTATAGGAAATTTCTCCATTATAGAGTGGGAAGGAAAAGGAAATCCTTAGCTAAGAAAGTGATACTTGCTGAAAATACAGAGATCTTTGAAATAATAAAGATCAATAGTTTAGGGTGGGTTTTTCTGGACTATTATAGAGAGCCTGACTAAGGTATAACAACTTGGACTATGTATGCCAGTGGATGACCTGACATATCTGCTCAAGATCTAGATTCAACACTTTTCAATATTTTTTATATTATATTTTCTGTAACTGCACCATTACTTTATCACACGATCACTCCCTGGATGCTTCATAAGTGCTCTTAAACCATACACCCCCAAATATTTTATTTCATTATCTCTCCACCACAGAGGATGATCTGCTATTTGCCATTCATATACCTCTAGATTCAAACCAATAGCTTTAGTTTTGTTCACACTGATCTTATATTCCAACACCTTCCCAAATTTTGTCAAAGTTCTTAGTAGAGCCTCTAGGTCCTCCTTTGGGTTACTAATAGTGGCAATAATACCATCAGAATAAAGAGCTATTGTAAGTTCAGACTTCCTCACTTATATTTCCTAATACTTGACTGTCTGATTGTCAAAGCCAGGGGTTCCAGAATTAGCGTGAATAATAGTGGGGAATGAGGACACCCTTGTCTTATTCCCCTATTTATCTTTAGTGGTCCTCATAGTGCCCCTATTATTTTTACATACTCAGATACCCCCCATAAACCCCATTCAGGGAGCCCTATTTTGACCAACACAGCTTACATATACTCCCCTTTTGTTCTATCCACCTCTGCAATAAAGCCAGTAAACTTAGGCATCATCCTTGGGGCCTGACCAGCTGCCCTTTAACAACATTTATTTTTTGGTGTGGTGGATGATCACTTAAATAGTATAGGTAAGAATTAGAAAAATGTTCTTTCCTACATATCTTGGACATAAAGCTCCTAGTGTCAAAATCCTTTTGAATACTAACATCCAAGTAATTGTTGCATTCAATACCAAAATGGCTAGTAAATTTTAAAAAAATCAATACTATTGTTGATATACTCCATAAATTCCCCTAAAAGTTCAACATACCATCCCAAATCAGAAAGATGTTGTCAGGGATTCTTAAATATATGGGTGTGTTTATAGTAATTAGATTTAAAAATGTTATGTTGTTCCCATAAATATAAAATAATACTGAAGAACAACGGGGCATGCACTGCACCCATGGCTACTCCACTTACCTGCTTATAAATTTCACATTGAAAATACATGAAGTTGTTCATTAAAACCAACTCCATATTTTCAGCCAGCAGCCTAATGTCCCCTGCAGTTAAACTTTCACTTTCCATGAGGACATTCTCAAACCACAGCATCCCTGTGAAGTGGGGTATAACTGTAAACAAATCAACTATATCAACTGTAACAAACAGGGAAGAGGGTTTAAACAAATCTTTAGTTAGTTTAGTAAGAAAATCCCAAGAATCTAGCATGTGTTTGTGTTTTTTAATAGAAACATCAACTTCTTAATTACCCTTGTAGCTAGGGAATATGTTTTTGAGCCTAATGATGCTACTACTGGCCTTAAGGGAGGGTCTACGAGGTTTTTATGGATTTTTGGTATTACAAAAATAGATAGGATAACTGGACTGGTTACTTTCAAAAAATCATATAAAGTCCTATCTATTACACCTTGTGACAAGTTATCTTCCAGTATCAGGTCTTTATTCCTATAGGCCACATTAATCTCATTCTTGGAGTCCTGGATGCATCTAGAATCACTGTGTAATAGCTGTAACATTCCAGCCACATAGTCTTTCCTATCCCTCTCCAGTTTGCCCATCTTCTGCTTTAGTATATTGTCAGATTTACTATTTACCTCTTTCGTAATATGATAGTAAAAGTAATGTCTTTCGGTTTTTCACGGTTAGGGGTCACCATAGCGGAACTCCAGTCCACTCAAGATTGATAGTGGATTTTTAAAGTGCCGAGTTGCCAGCCTGATGCCCAACCTTCAAAGAAGGCATGTCCATTCACGCACGCACCTACCTGCATGTCTTTAACGTCACTCGACCGCGGGGAGGACATGCAGACTCCACACAGAAAGCATTCCAGCCGAGAATCGAACGGGAGAACCTCTTGCTGTGAGGCGACAACACTAACTGCTGCACCATAGCGGCCTATTTCATATTATACTCATTAACTGTAAAAAGCAAGTCATTACAAACTGAATTATTCAAACTGGTAATCTCTTTACATAACATTTCTAACTGGCAATGTTTTTTACTATCAGTCTGATAATGCCCATTTCTCAAACCACAGTTGTTAAACACCTCCATCAGTTCTTTGTGGAAAAGCAACCCTTCTTCCACATTATTCTGATATTTGTAAACTCTCAGTCCAGTTGGTGTCTGGTTTTCATAGGTTCATAGGTTGGTACTAGGCTATCAGCCCTAGGGCCTATACAAGCCTAGCCATAACAATTCCCTGGCTATTTCTTCCCACATTATTTACTTTCCTGGACCCCTGTCTAGCAGGGTGACTGACGTGATCCCTGGGGTGAATTTCCTTTCTCTATCCAATCGTCAAGGTTCCTCTTGAAGAGGTCCAAAGAGGCACTCTGCTTGACATGTATGGGCAATATATTCCAGAGTCTGGGGAGTCTCTGGGTCAGGAACCTATCCCTCCAGCATGTTTTGTTTATTGTGATGACAAGGTTTAGATCCCTGGAGCGTGTAGCTCTGAGGGATTGGGATTTCTTTAAGTGTAGCATGTTCAACAGCTCTGGGTTTGACATGGCCTTGTATGTTAAGCAGAGATCGCTTCTGAGTAGACAATATGCGACAGAGTATAGCTGGAGTTTTTTAAGGCGGTCAGCGTAGAGCATCTGCTTTAGGCCTGTGATTCTTTTAGTGAGGTATTTCTGAGGCCTTTCCAGTTGTTGCAGATGTCTTGAGAGGTACATACCAAATGGGGCGTTGTATTCTATAATGGGTCTAATGAGGGATGAGTACAGTGGGACAATGACCTCCTTTTTTATGGATGAAAAGCCCTTCGTGATGAGGTGTGCCACATAGAAGGATTTCCTGACTGTTGTGGCGATGTGGTTATCGAAGGTGAGACCACTGTCCACCTGTGTCCCTAAGTCTCTTATCACACTTTCTGTGTTTAGTGTACTGCCACCTGTATGGTAATTCATGGATACATGTTTTTTCCCAAAGGGGATAACAATACATTTCTTGGCATTGAGCTTGAGCCCATGGCTCTGGCACCAAGCATCTGTTTCTGTAAGGCCCTTTTGTAGAGTATCCACATCATTTGGGGATTCAATAATGGCTCCCAGTTTGCAGTCATCTGCAAACTTTGTTAGCCAGAGTCCCTTAGTGCTGACCTGTACTTCAGAGAAGTAGATGCCAAACAAGAACGGCCCCAGGACTGAACCCTGAGGTACTCTACTTGTCACTTGTCTGGAGCTGGATTTGGAGTCGGCTACTTTTACAGTGTGGGTTCTATCAGTAAGCCATTTAGCAACCCATTGGGTGACATAGGGATTAATGCCCAACTTAGTAAGTTTATCTATGATTCCAGAGTGGGGGATGGTGTCAAAGGCCTTGGCAAGGTCTAGATAGGCTGTGTGGACCACCTTACCCTTGTCCATGGCTCTGGAGACTGATTCAAAGAAGTCAATCAGGTTCAGGAGACAAGATCGGCCCTTCACAAACCCAAACTGGGTGGGGTCCAGTGTTTGAAGGTTGCCAATGTCTTTGTTTATAAGTTCCATGATAATACGCTCCATGGCCTTGCAGATAAGGCTTGTCAGACTGATGGGACGGTAGTTTCCGGGATCCAAGGTGGATCCCCCCTTGTGGACTGGGATAACTATAGATCTGCACCACGCAGTGGGCACAATACTAGCCTGAAGAAATGAATTGTCCAATGAAAAAGCATGGTATCTAAGCATTTTCTGCTTTAACTTGTGCAACATACATTAGAAAGAGGTACCACTGTCTGTGTTCACTGCCACAAATTCAACTTTGTTGTTTAACCAGTCCTTAAAATCCACATGAACATATTTATTACAAAGTTCGTTTTTCTGGAAACCTGATACAGTACAGTTTTGTACCTACCATAAATGTAGATGTTCGAAGATCCACATTGCTGCAGTCATAACCTGTGGGTAGTCCGCTGTCCTCGGTCGGCCCGAATACCAAAGTGTTAGGCTGGCGTCGGTCATGGTCGCTCAGATCTGACGTCAGTACGCCGTGGTATTAAAGCGCATGACCGACGTCATATCCTCAGTCTTTCTTGCCCCAGATGTCAGAAGGCCCTAAAAAGAAAGGCCATAGCCAAAAACAGAAAACCTCCAAAACCCATGTACAAACAATATTTACAACCCAAACCACACAACCACTCCAAACTACAGAGGGGAAGGAGGGAGAATTGGACTGCAGCAATGTGGATCTTGAACATCTACATTTATGGTAGGTACAAAACTGTACTATGTTCTTCATCTCACATTGCTGCAGTCATAACCTGTGGGTAGAATCCCAAAGCAAAGGTAAAGGGAGGTTGGCAAAATCATAAAGCATTGGGAGCTGCTAACATGCCCTGTAAAACTGCAGTGGCAAACCCAGCCCTAGATTTGGAATAAAGAGGAGATGGTAATGTTTAGAAAAAGTGTGCACTGAACTCCAAGTAGCTGCTTCCAAAATATCTTTAGTAGCTACACCCCTTAAAAAAGCAGTAGAAGTGGCAGTAGCCCTAGTGGAATGAGGTCTGATTCCAGCCGGAATCTCCTTACCATGATGAGAATAACAAAAAGCAATACAATGGCCAATCCACTTAGAAATAGTTTGTTTTGAAACAGGTTTCCCCTGAGAGCCCAAAGCAAAAGAAACAAATAACTGTTGAGACTGTCTGAACCCTTTAGTTCTGCTCAAATAATAACGCAACTGCCTGTGAATATCCAAAGTGTGTAAAATTTTCTCCCCTTTATTTTGGGAATCAGCATAAAATGTAGGCAAATTAATAGATTGGTTCAAGGCCACATTTGAAACCACTTTAGGCATAAAAGTAGGGTTAGTACGCAGGGATACCCTATCCTTATGAAAAATCAGGAAGGGTTCAACTGCCATGAGAGCCTGTAATTCAGATACCCTTCTAGCAGACGTAATGGCCAACAAAAAAGCAGTCTTCCAAGACAAAAACTTCAACTCAGATGTAGCTGCAGGTTCAAAAGGAGGTAAAGTGAGTTTTTCCAACACAAAATTGAGATCCCAGGAAGGAGTAGGAGCTCTACGCGGGGGTCTTATGTTCTTTGCCCCTCTAAGAAATTGCTTAAACAAAGGATGAGAGAATAATGGTGGGTCACAGTCATAGTGAGCAGAAATGGCTGCAGCATGAACTTTTACAGAGGAGAAAGACAAACCCTTGCCTAATAATTCTGTAAGATACTGAAGTGAAACACTCAAATTAGGCCCTGAAACATCAAAGCTCTTTGCTTTGCTCCAAATAAAAATCTCCTCCATTTATCAGCATAAACTTTCCTTGTACTAGGCCTTCTGGCCTCCAAAATGACATTCAAAACTTGTTGAGGAAGCTGCGACCCTCCAGGTTCTAGAACAGAATATGCCAGGCTGTCAGATGCAGGGACTGTATCCTGACATTGAGGAAATGATTGCCTGCCTGGGACAAAGGTGTGGAATTGATGGCAAAGGCCAAGGAGGCTCCCGTACTAAACTCCTCAGCAGAGGGTACCAGTGCTGCCGTGGCCAATCTGGAGCTATTAGAATCATGGAGGGCTTGTCCTGTCTGACCTTCAAGAGCACCTTGGGAAGGAGAGGCAGAGGAGGAAAGGCATAGATGTGAAGATTGTTCCAACTGAATGATAGAGCATCCACTTTCCAAGCTTTTGGATGAAACATCTTTGTGCAAAACTTTGGCAACTGGAAATTTAGTGGAGAAGCGAACAGATCTATGTCTGGATTCCCCCAAATCACTGTCAACTGTCGAAATACATGAGGATCCAACTTCCACTCATGGGGATCCACCATCTGTCTGCTCAAAACATCCACTAAGGAGTTCTGTGCTCCTGGCAGAAACCTTGCCTGAAGAGTGAGGTGCAAACTGAGAGCAGTCTCCCACAAAATCATAGCTTGCCTGCAAAGAGGGTACGAATGGGTTCCCCCTTGCTTGTTGATGTACCACATGACAGTTGTGTTGTCTGTTTGAATCAACACTTGTCCTGGGTGAAGTAGATCCTTGAAAGCCATCAATGCAAATTGGACTGCTAACATCTCCTTCAAGTTGATATGCAAATGTTGAAGTCTGGCAGGCCACGTGTCTTGAACCCATTTTCCATTGAGGTGTGCTCCCCAAGCCTTGTCTGAGGCATCTGTCGTTAAGATCTGACTCGCCTCTGGTCGGATCACAGAGAGTCCCTTGTTTAGGTGACATTCCTGAGCCCACCACAAAAATTCCTTTTGAATGCAAGGTATTATCTGAATGACAGTGTCCAAATCGTGGCAGTGTTGAGTCCATACACTTTTGAGATACCATTGTAGCTTCCTCATATGCAGTTTGGCATTGGGAAGCACCAGAATACAAGATGCCATGAACCCCAAGGCTTGAAGGACTGTCCTTGCAGTCAGCCTGGACCGTAGAGACAATTGTTGGAAGTAAAGTGTAAGATTTCTTTGCTTGTCCGGGGTCAAAAAAGCCATCTGAGAGGCTGTATTCAGTTTCACACCCAGAAAGCACATTTCCTGAGAGGGTACTAGACTGGACTTTGTTTCGTTCACAGAATACCCTAGGCACCTTAACACTGCCATAACATACTGTAGATGGTGAAGTAGCTTGTCTTTGTCTTGAGCAAGAATCAGGCAATCGTCCAAATAAGGATAAATTTGTATTCCTCTTAATCTTAAGAAGGCTATCACCGGAGCCAGAACCTTTGTGACCACCCTGGGCGCAGTAGATAAGCCAAAGGGCAATGCAGAGAACTGATAATGTAAAGTCCCAGCCCGAAAACGCAGGAATCTCCTGCAACTGGGCCTGATAGGAATATGAAGATAAGCCTCTTTGAGATCCAGAGTTACCATCCAGTGATCTTTGCCCAACAGAGTCAGAAGTTGTTGCAAAGTCAACATTTTGAATTTTGGAATGTCCAGGTATATGTTGAGGATAGATAAATCCAAAATTGGCCTCCAAGTGTTTCCTTTCTTTGGTACAAGAAACAGGCGAGAATAAAATCCGAGGCCCACTTCTGACAGAGGGACCTGCTGTATAGCCCCCATTTGAAGAAGTAAAGAAATCTGTTTGTGAGCCTCCACCCTTTGCTGAGGAGGAACGTCTGGCATGCCTTTGAAAGGAGGCAATGTGTGGAAATAAAACTTGTAGCCTCGGTCTATAATGTCCAACACCCATTTGTCCTGGGTGACTAAAAGCCAATTTTGCCTGAAAAGTGCCAACTTTCCTCCCAGAGGAGCTGCCAGACAGGAAGGATCTGGCAGCTGAAGATGCAGGTCATTGGGTCTGTTTACGAAAGGACTGGCCCCTGCCCTCACCTGTAGATTGTGCAGGGGAACTCCACGTTCTAGGCCTGAAAGAACCCTGAGCTCTGCCCCTACCACATCTAGATCTGCCCCTAGACTGTAAATCAGAAGAAGGGTAAGCCCATCCCTTAGTAGGCCAATTTCTGCTAAACTTAGGGGGCTGCACCTGCAAAAAATCCTTAACAGTCTGCATAGACTTAGCTTTGTCTTCCATTTTCTTCAAGACTGACTCCACAGGAGAACAAAACAAAACTTCAGACTGAAGAGGAGCATCCAAAATCTGAGCTTTAACATGCTCTGACAAGTTCTGATCCTTAAGCCAGACGTGCCTACGAATAACTGATCCAGTGGCAGCCACCCTGGAAGAAGCCTGTAAAGCATCAAAACCACACTGCAAAGAATGCTTACCCACCTGATCAGAGGCATGAACCAAATCCTGTAATTCCTTACACTCTATGCCCTCTGCCAAAGCATCTACCTTAGACTTTAACTGAGTAAGGAGAAAATTCTGGTACTTCAACATATGAAACTGGCAATTCAAAGCCCTCATTGCTAGAGTGGAAGAGGTATACACTTTTTTACCCCACCTATCCAAAGCTCTAGAATCTTTATCCATAGGAACTGGATTCTTTACAACAGAAGCCCTGACACCCTTAGGTCCCTGGCTAATAGTTTCTGGGTCAGCCCTTGGGCTCTTATACAGATATTTATGAGCCTCTGGCACTCTGTAATACCTATCTGGTTTAACCGGTGCAGGAGGCAAAGAGTCTGGATTAAGGGAAGCCTCAGAGAAAACATCCTGAACAACATCCAAAACAGGAGGTATAGCCAAGGGTCTATGTTGTGGTAAAAACAAAAATTCCCTAAGCCTCTTTCGGGAATCTGAGAAATCCTGACCTTCCCATTTAAAATGCTCCCTCATAGAATGCAGGGTTTCTGAAAAAGAAAAATCCTCTGGAGGAGAAGCAGAAGGACTAGAATCCTCTGCGTCTGAATCAGAAAAAGGAGGAAAATCCTGAATGTCTTCAGCCGAAGACTCTGAGTAATCTGAAGAATGTTCCAAACCTTCCACCTCTGGCTCCACCCTAGGCCTCTTATCTGGAGGGGGCATAGAACCTCTGATTAAGGAAATCAAATCTTCTGCCATTTTTAGCATGTGTTTTTTAGGTATAGAACCTGCAGAACTAGGACTGACACCAGAGGAAGACAAACCAGGCCTGACCTTGGAAGGTACCTTAGAGACAGAAGGGGAAGGCCTAACCACCTTATGCAAAGAAGGGAGTACAGCAACCTGAGAGGCCCCTCAGCCTGACCCGACTCCTGAGAGGCCACATCTTGCAAAATTAACGGCTCCCCCTGAGACTCAGCTGAAACCTCGGCTGGATCTACAGATTCCACCGTAGTTTCTAAAGAACCGGCGTCCGGAACGGACGACTCATCCTGCTTGGACTTTAACGATTTTTCCTTGCGCTTCTTAGCGGTAGCGGGCGGAGGATCCGACGGCATATTGTAATTACACCGCCATCAAGACAAGCCTAGCGCAATCTAACCTATGTTTAATGGTGCGCTTATTAAATCTAGCACAAAAGCGACACCCGACTACGTCGTGCTCAGGCCCCAAACAAGGAATACAGAGAGAGTGGTAATCCCTATGAGGTATCTGTTTCCCACAAGAAATACAATTATTCACTTTTTCTGACATCCGGATTTAACTGAGGCAAGAAAAGACAAAAATATTCCCCAACGGGGTACTTAGCCCAACTTGGTTTTCGGTCTGAAACTCAGAATACGAAAATTTCAGAACGCCGAACGGCACTTGCAAACGCTGCTTCTGCTTCGGACCATGTGGCAAGAAAGACTGAGGATATGACGTCGGTCATGCGCTTTAATACCACGGCGTACTGACGTCAGATCTGAGCGACCATGACCGACGCCAGCCTAACACTTTGGTATTCGGGCCGACCGAGGACAGCGGACTACCCACAGGTTATGACTGCAGCAATGTGAGATGAAGAACATCTGTTCATTGGCATTGAAGAGCTGTTCAGTATATGAATTCCAAAATGCCAAAGGTTGGTCAACCAACTCTGAACCCTGATAAGGAGAAGAATTTACCGCTCTACTCTGTAACTGCTGAAAACAAGGAATAGAACCCATTACGTTCCTATCACTTGTATTGTGTGTTCCATCGGTTTGGGAGAACAAGTTAATAAGCTTCATTCGTTTGACCTCCTTTGCGGGGAAAGGAAGTGAAGTAATTTCATTTACCAATCCACTTGGTGCTTAGGTTTTAAAAGTGGTAATTACCTTACAGTTTCAGTTTTGATGAAGATGAAAGTGCCTAACTAATAAACTATTTCAAACTACTGACTGTTACTGGTGCATCTTGGAGTGTTTATCCAGTTGCAATTGGTGAGCTAGTTTTGGTTATTTGCAAACAGAGTTACTTTCCTTTTTTCTTCTGTGTGTCCTTTATTATCATTAATGTTCTAATACTATTATTGTGTGTATGCCAACTCTAAATAAAATCACACTAACCTGCATCTACTACCTGCAAAAGTACTTTTGCCAATCTCATTGCCATTATGTGCATAAACACTTTATAATTATAGTTTAAGATTGTTATTGACCTATTTGAACATACTTCTTCACAGTTTTTTCCTTCCTTTCTGATAACTGCAATCATACCTTGTCTCCATGTTTTTTTGGGACAGGGTCCCCTTCCAAATCTTCGTAAATAGATCCTTCCATATTGTTATTACATTTTCTTTTCCCAACAGCCACAATTTCACTAGTAGCCCATCGTTTACAGGGATTTTACTTTTCTTCTATCTAATGCCTGTTCTGTTTCCAGATTTATCTCCTCCCCATTTTCTTTCTTTCATCTTCACTTATAGCTAAATTTGCCACTTGTCTCCCTCATAGGACCCACCATTGTCTTAGCTTAAAGCAATTACACTGGTTTGAACTGCACAACTTTCTAACATATTCACAACTGACTACAGCACACAAACTCATTTGTCATCTAGAAAAATGCCCAGCAAGGGACCTCCATTCTAGTAACAAATTCTTATTACTTACAAATAAATCAAATAATGTTGCACGAGACTCACTCTACTCCCAATGCATTGCTAAACTCTGGAATAGTGTCCCCATACAGATAAAACTCTCTGACATACTCAACAGTTTAAAACTACTGCTTAAACAACATCTTAACCAATCCTGGTCTTGTACATGCTCACCACAGGGTTAAAACTTTTTCACTGTACAATACTATCCAAATATTGTCTTTAAAAATAATATTCTCAACCACTTACTGAAATGACAAAACAATTTTTATACATAACTGCTGCATGTACAATCCATTAAGTTGCATGTGTGCATTCTCTTTAGTAATTTCCACTTCCGTAAAATCTGGAATGTATATGTATAAATGTAACTACTGTTTATGTATAAATGTAAATAGAAATGCAATTACTCTGTTTTTGACTGGAACTCAGTATATTACAATGTACGCAAATGTAGTTTTCTCCCCAGGTCTCTGCTGCAAATGGGTATTATCCAGTTGGCTTTCCCTTTAAACAAAGACAAATAAATAAAAATAATAAATTATTTTTACTATCTTTATCCACTCTGGATATTTCTTTATCCTTTATGCATGGCATACCAAGAGCTGTCTTTTCATGTATAGCTTTTGATAAAAATCCTAAATACTGCTATTATTTCTGTCTCTTTTCATTACCCTTGCGCCCTCTTTCTCCACTATCTGGTAAACAGCCCTAGCCACTGTTTGTTGACGGAGTCTTGCAGTCAATGCCCTCACAGCCCTCAGAATTTATTGTCTGGTGCAGCTCTCCGAATATTTCCTGAACCCATACTTTTTTATCCTACTGCTTCTGCATATCTCTTCTCAACTCTTCCAGTTTTGGTTTTTCCTTATCCCCTAACTTCAACCTGTTTAGCTGCAACTCCCCTAATCTTCAAAATGTTCCTACTGACTCTTCTACTCACTGCTATATTCTCCCTGATCTCAGTTTGTATCATTTGCTTCTTGCATGTCAGTTGTTTGTTTTTTATCCCCTCTTAAGCCAGCCCTTAAATGTCCTATTATTTAACTGGGTCTATGTCAAAAGATAAAAGGAACAAATCGTCGAGACCATATGATTGACAATTCTGTCCCTCGAAAAAAATTCTAAACCGAACAACACTCACATACAACAAAAACAATGCTTGTGCAGGGTTCACCGCCACACCCCCTGCTAATTATATATATACCAATTCCAAGATCGCACCACAGTGGGGAAAAGAGCAAATTTCTTGATCCCTACTGCAAAGCTGTCTCAGAATGTTTCAACGGACTGAATTGTCAGTCATATAGTCTCAACCGTATGGGTTTCAACGATTTGTCCCTTCGATCTTTTGACACAGACCCATTTAACTAACTAGGCTGAAACTTTCAATGTTTCAGTACTACTGCAATGTCTTGCCCTGAGTGGAGCAGGGATAGTATTCCAGACTTTTGCTACAAAGTGCGAGTACTAACTTTGACCATATTTTCTTTTGTCAGAACATTGATGGTGACGATTTGGGAAGTAATGGTGGAGTAATTAGAGCTGGGCAGAAAGTAGGATTATATATACTTTTCTGCATTAAGAGATGTTGGGTATAACTTAGCTGTTGGGATAATTCTAGCCTATTTAGATTTTTACAGCAGAACAGTCAAGTGAAGGCAGTATCTGTTCAGAAGCATAAATCAACTATAGAAGAAATCAAATTAAAACTAAACTTTCTCTGGAGATTCACTTTATTATTTTTGGACCATCACTTTTTAAATAATAAACACGACAATATCCTGAATATAAATGGGCATTAGCAAAAGGGTGAAATACAGTAACATGTTCATGCTTTTATGATGAAAACAGTCAGTATACTAAAAAAAAAAATAATTACAAATTTTCAGAAGTCAACAAAATATTCTAATTCCTGAATTGTAAGCATCTGATATTTCTTTATTTTCACTACTAACAACTATAATGCAGCAAGAACAGAGTGAGATGTATATCCGCAGGATTCAATAAACCTTTTTCCTAGGTTTCACACAGAGCCTACATGGAGTGTTTTCACGTACGCAATGCTATTCATCAGATGGCATCACACCATGCATATTAATAAAACCCTGTGCCAGTAAGCAAAGTTTCGTGGCTTGCACCAGTGTTGCTGGCCACGAAACTTCTAATATGAATGCAGATCATACCTTCCAACCTTTTAGTGCAAGAAATCTGGACAAAGCCTAAAATAATGGGGGGACAAGGCCCAAAAAATAGGGATTGATTTACAATACTGTTCTTATAAACTTAGAAAGTAGCTAGAATAATAGGATTTGTGTTAGCATGCATTTTCTAAAGGATATGAATTATGAAACTCAAATGTATGGCATTATGTATTGACTTCAATCTTCAGTGATTTTCCAGAAAACCACAAAATTTACAAGCAACAGCCCAAAAATATAATGCAAACATCTAGACTTTCTGCAAAAAATCTGGACACTTGGGAGGTATGACGAGGATAGAATTTCTATGTAAGGTTGCTGGCCACGAAAGTGGGTTGTAGGACATCATGGCAATTGCTTTTCCCCTTACTTGAGTTTTCCTCATTATAATGTGTTTGGGAGACTGCCGCAGATTATTTTTCTTCATTTCAACTATGTCTCCATTTTTTTTTTTAATTTTTGGGGCCAGTGTCTGCGCGATGCGCTGCTTAGCATAAACATGTTTGGCTGTGCTCACCTGGTTTGCAAGAACTGCAGCAGTACAAAAACTACAGGGCTGGACAACCCAGGTTGCAGACAGGATGCAGACAGCCACAAACATAAACTGGATGCATTCAATTAATACTATTGGTCATCTCACAAACACGGTAAGTTGCATTGCACAGAACTTTACAATGAGTACTAAGATAGGGAATATGATGTCACTAATCCTGTGGCAGCAGATGTTAAGTGTAGGTGTGCAGTGCAGATGGTCTGGGGTTCTAGTACAGGGTGTGCAAATTTTGTTTTACTGTTGTGACACTGCAGATTATAGCAATAAAGTGCAACATACATAACTGTTTTTTTCAGCCTTCTTGTAGCAACAGCTGTAAGTATAGGACAACCATAGACATGGTACATTTGACTAACATATTTACACAAGTGCCTGTACACCAAATAACCTTGAAATTGCATTGCTTGCTACTATTGAGCATCACTTACCATCGCACAAAAAAGTTGCTTGCCAGTGCGCTCCTTCAACTACTGTGTTTATGTGATGGTAAGCGATGCACAACTTTTTCAAATGTTGCAAAACCAAAATATGTGCACTGTCAGTAAGCGCAATACATGCAATTGGCAGGAAAACATCAGGATACAAAATACAATTGTGAAATGCTCATTTTACATTCGGCTATGGTAGACATGTCTGTTGTTGCTGCTGAGGGAGTTTGCTTCTGAGTGCAGAGGTGGGGCATTCAAGAGTCCAAAGGCTGTATTGGACTCCTAGTTAAGAAGCATGTTCACCAGTTGCTGCAGTGGGACTATTCAGGCTCAGAATATAAGTCTGAAGCATGGAATAACATTGCCAGGGTTTTGACCAGTGCTACAGGTATCCCCCGCACTGTTAAACTATGTCAACATCTTTTGATGAGCTCTGGAGGAGGAAGTGGGATTCCACCATTGGACTGGGGAATTTAGTTTGGGAGACACCCCACAGATGTGTACGTGTCAATTACATTGACTAATTGTAAGACTTAAATGCTGAATATAGTCAAAACTGATATTAATAATGGTATTCTGTTCTTTGTTTTTTCCACAGCTGCCATAGAGCGAGCCTCAAATGTGAGGTCTCATGCCTCATGTTTGTTAATGATGCGAGAAGCATGTGGTATGTCTATATCACAACAGTACTGTTCTAAATAGTAATTTAATAATAATAATATTAATTTTAACAGTAATTTGTTAGCATTAAAAGTTAAGGATGGCTTAGTTGGTATTTAATACAGTTGTATCAAATTCAGCAAACATATCTCACCTGTCGGGAGCCAGAATCCGCCACATAAGACAAGCATTCAGGTCACTCCAGAACAAGTACAAATATGACTCTGTCATTGTTCATGTTGGTGTGAATGACCTGAGACGTACCTCTCTGGACTACATGAAAAGAAACATGGAAGAGCTCTCTAATCATGTAGCTCAGGCGGTTATGACCCTGACCCTGAGTAGCATCCTGCCCTCACCAAGAATGATACTGCAGTATAAAGAAAAAAATTATCAATTTCAACAATTGGCTAAGCTTCTGGTGTCATTCAAAGGGAATCCAGTGTCTGTCAGCCTGGGACGACATGCTCAACAGGCCTCGATGCTTCGCAAGAGACGGCTTGCACCTGTCAACCCTATGCTTTCGAATACTGGCCAAGGCTCTTGCTGTACCCATAGTGCCTTTTTTAGGCAAGGCTCAAAAGTCAAACCCACCTCCGTAAACAGCACAAATAAAAAAATGAGGGTTATGCTGCTCAACGCCAGTAATTTAAATCTCAAAATGCACGCGCTCAAAGCACTCCTCAGTATGGAGAACATCGACATCTGTGCAGTAACTGAAACCTGGTTCAAGGCTCCACAGAGCACCCCAGCACTACTGGGCTACAACTCATACATTTTGGCCACAGAACATGGACCAAAACACAAAAGGAGGGGGTGTATCCATATTCATCAAGGATACCTACACCTTCAGGTTAGTGGTGCAGCATGATACCTCTGAGATCATACATGTGCAACTAACATCAGGCAAATCTGCAATGCAAATTCTGGCCTGCTACACATCATCCTCCATGACCCAGGACCACCACTTCACCTTTCTGGAGACACTGGAATACATGACGGTCCTACCAAACACCCTGATATTGGGCGATTTCAATTACCCTACCGTTAACTGGGAAAACTACTCAAGTACAAACTCCCAGGTCCAGCGCTTCCTGGAATTTATCAACTCAAATGCCCTGGATCAGCTGGTAAATTCCCCTACCAGAGGTGAAAACATATTGGACCTGGTCATCACCAACATGGGTGATAGGTGTTCCACACCAAAGGTTAACCCGTCACTGGTTAGATCAGACCATAAACTAATCACTCTGGATGTCCACACCACACCACCACCTCCCACCAAGAAAACCACAGTGAAAAATTTTCTACAGCAAACTTCACCTTACTTAAGACAAAGGTGGTAAGTTTCACAGCCCCCACGCTAAAGGATAACAGTGTCCAAGATGCAGGAACCTTTACAAATGCACTCTATGAGCACCAACAAGGATGCATGGATCATGCCATCCTTAGCAAAACCAAGACTCACTCACCTCCCTGCCATAAGCAGGCTATACAAGAGAAGAAGGAAACTAGTTCAGAAAAAAAGCAAATCCCAAGAAAGAAAGACATCCCTGATCAGTATCAGTAAAAAACTAAGATCCCTCATAAAATCCTCCAAGGCTAACTTTGAAAGAAAAAATAGCCAAGGATTCGAAAGATAACCACAAAGCCTTCTTTAGCTATGTCAAGAATCTAAGTGGCAACTCGCAGATATGCTCTGAGCTAGTGCAAAATAGCACAAAATATACAGAACCCAGTGAAATTGTCAACATCCTGGCAGATAGATTCAGTGCAAACCCCCCCCCACCCCCAAAAGGGCCCACAACAATACCGGAAAAGTGCAGTGTCCTGGAAATCACAGACGCACAGGTGAAAACAGCCCTTTCAAAAGCCAAAAGCAAAGCATCAATGGGGCCAGATGGTGCTCCAGGCTGCGTCTTGCACGAACTACAGAATGAACTAACTTCCCATCTAAACACACTGTTCAACCTCAGCCTCTCCACAGGCTGCGTGCCCATAGAATGGCACACAGCAACGTTTATTCCACTCCACAAAGGAGGGGCCACAACTGACCCTGGTAACTTTCACCCCATAAGCCTGACTAGCCTGGTCTGCAAGGCTATGGAGCGCATCATCATGGAACTGATTAACAAAGACATTGGGAACCTCCAAACACTTGACTCAACCCAGTTCGGCTTTGTTAAGGGCAGATCATGCCTACTAAACTTGGTTGACTTCTTCGAGACAGTCACCAAGGCCATAGATGAGGGGAAGGTAGTTCACACAGCCTACCTTGACCTTGCCAAGGCTTTTGACATCATTCCCCACTCAGGAATTATAGAAAAACTCACTAGCCTGAACATAAACCCCTACATCACGAGATGGGTTGCCAACTGGCTTACAGACAGAACTCACACGGTAAGAATTGCGGGCTCCAGGTCCAACTCTAAATCAGTCACAGGTTGTGCCCCACAAGGCTCGGTCCTGTGTCCCCTACTGTTCGGCATATACTTCTCAGAAGTAGAGGCAAACACAGGAGGACTATGGCTAACCAACTTTGCCGATGACTGCAAACTGGGAGCCATAACTGACTCTCTGGTTGACACGGACATTCTCCAAAAGGGCCTTACTTAGACGGACACCTGGTGTCAAAGTCATGGTCTCAAGCCAAATGCCAAAAAATGCATAGTCATCCCGTTTGGGAAAAACAAAACACCCATGAATTACCAGCTAGGTGGCAGCCCCTTTAATACAGAAGAGGTAATAAGAGATCTGGGGACCCAGGTAGATAGTAATCTCTCCTTTGACAATCATATTGCCAAAGTAGTTAGGAAATCCTTCTATGTAGCCCATCTAATTACTAAAGGGTTTGCATCTAGAAATAAAGAGGTTATAGTGCCCCTCTACTCATCACTCATCAGACCCATCATAGAGTACAATGCCCAGTTTGGGATGTACCTCACAAGACACTTCCAACAGCTGGAAAGACCACAAAAGTACCTCACCTAGAGGATTACTGGTCTCAAACATATGTCTTATGCAGCCTGACTGGAAAAACTCCAGCTGTACTCAGTGGCATATCGCTTACTCAGAAGTGATCTCTGCCTGTC
Source organism: Protopterus annectens (assembly GCF_019279795.1). Lineage (NCBI taxonomy): Eukaryota > Metazoa > Chordata > Ceratodontiformes > Protopteridae > Protopterus > Protopterus annectens. The sequence goes on from NC_056729.1 coordinate 1,394,363,552, forward strand.
TTACAAAGCCATGTCCAACTCAGAATTGATGGACATGCTCCACCTAAAGAAATCAAAGTCACTGTGAGCCACTTGCTCTAGTGAGCTAAACCTCGCCACAACAATAAACAGAACATGCTGGAGGGATAGATTCCTGTCACAGAGACTCCCCATGCTTTGGAACAAAATTCTTAACTACATTAGGCACAGCCCCTCACTAACACTCTTCAAGAGAAACCTTGACGAGTGGATTGGTAACTGAAAATACACCCCTGGGATCACTTCATTGGCTCTTTTTTGACAGAGGCTCAGTTAATTAATCAATGGGGCGGCGAAAGCTGACACACTCTGGCTAGGCTTATAAATGCCCTTGGGCAGACAGCCTAGTACCTACCTATGAACCTATGAACATGCCTTAGTCTGTAGCACAAAGCAACAGGTCCATATTCTCAAATAATACTTAGCAAGCATCTCTAAACTGTAAAAGAAAAGTATGCATGCAGTACTCTGTAGGACAAAGTAACAATACAGTATTAGAGAGTATTCAGTGGTTGTGGATTTAAAAACCACATTTCCCAAATATACAGTACTGTTAAGTTTTCATCATTATTGCAATGTAACCTCAGACCTCTATACCAGTGGCACAAATGGCCTGTTGTTAACTGTAATCAGTATAACTGGAACATGCATATGTGCAATATTTGCACACATTAAAGATTGTTGGTTGCAATCTGTACTATAGTGTGCCTATGTTACGAATTGGGTAGTCTTAAAAGTAATAAAGACATCTATTAGGAGTCTGTAGTGTTAAAAGTAAAGGTAACAGAATACAGTCAAATAACTGTAAGAATGCTTTATATGTCACATATGAAATTACTAATGTTCTCCCTTTTTTTCTCTCACCCCAATCCTTTTCTCTCTTTTTTTAATTTGCTTTTTTCTTCTCACAGCACAGCAGGACAGGCCTGCTCTACAGGATCCTCCTGCCTCCACTCCACTGACTACAGCACTGCAGCCCAGCACATTTGGTGCGTGATCTCGCAGCAACCCCTCTGCTGCCCATGCACTATCTGGCCCTTCAGGTAGTTCTTCCTCAGGGGATACAGTGGTTGAGGTAGAGACTTTAATCACCCAAGAAGTACTGCCAGGGATGGTGCGTAGGATTGTGTGCCATGCTATGGGTGCAAGCCTATGCCAGATGGAGTGCCTTCTGTCCATCCTGGTTCAGAATACCCATAGGAGATGCAGATGTCAGGCACTGTAGCCAGCGGCACAGTGAGGTGACAGTGATGACAGTTCACTGGGTGAGGACTCAATTCTCATTGTTGCCCAGCATGATGTGCATGGGACCTTGATTTCTACATTCTCCCTCCAACGATGGTGTTCACCCACTTCTTGTGTCCTTCACCATCCCTGTGTGGGAAAGGATATAGGTATGTCTGAGTCTGGTAGGCTGGGTAGCGGAGGAATGAAATGCAGACAGACAGAACATACAAGACAAGACACAGGGATGGTGAAGGACAGAAGAAGTGGGTGAACACCATGGTTAGGGTGAGGGTAGGGACACTGCGAACCCATTGACGTCAAGCTGGGTGACAGAATCAAGTCATCACCCACTGGACTGTCACCAGTCTCACCTAACTACGTTGAAGGCTGCAGTGTCTGACATCTGCATTTCCTTCTGTTATTCAGTACAATGATGGAGAACATTGTCTCCATCCAGCATAGGCATGCACCAACTATGTGGTGCACAATCCTATGCATGAACCCTGGCAGTCCATCACCACCTCTGCCACTGCTCCCAAAGGGAACCACTGACCAATCTTGTGGGGCAGAACTACTTCAGGGGCCAAGTAGTGCAGGGGCAGCAGAGGGGGGGTGCTACCAGGTTGAGTCCCAGACATACTGGGCCTTGATGCCATAGCTGTTGGAGAAGGGGCAGGTGGATCCTGTGGGGCAGGCCTACCCCGCTGTGTTGTGGGAAAAAACAAAAAATAAAAAATTAAAACAAAAAACAAAGAGAAGATAAGGGTTGTGGATAGAGAAAAACAAGGGAGAATGTTAACAACTTAATATGTGACATACAATGCACTGACACAATTATTTTACTCTAATCTGTTACCTTTACTTTTAAGACTACCAGCTCCTAACAAATAACTTTTTTACTGTTAAAACTACCCAGTTCATAACAGATGTACACTATACTAGAGATTGCTGCAAGCAATCCTTGATGTGTGCATATACTGCACATATGCATGTTCCAATTATACTGACTACAGTTTACAGCAGGCAACCGGTGTCACTGCTTTAGAGGTCTGATGTTACATTGCAATACTGATGAAAACTTAACAGTGCTGTTTATTTGGGAATTGTGGTTTTTGACCCCGCAACCTCTGACTAATCTCTAATACTGAACTGATGTTTTGGCCTACAGACTAATGTATGCATACTATCCTGTTACAGTTAAGATATGAATGTACAATCTGATACAACTGTATAATAAACTAATAAAGGTGTCTTTACTTTTACTGCTAAAATAACAGTACTGTTCGGATGCATACATACTACAAGCTTCTTGCATCAGTGCCAATCTAGTGGCATGGGTTCACATATTCACTTCTTGGTCTGTGATGACTGCAGAAAAAACAGAACAGAAGAGAATACTATTATGAATACCAATCCTGACTATATCCATCTTTTAACTCTTACAAGTAGTCTCTGTATAAGTGATATTTAGACATCTGTGGGGTGCCCCCAGTCTTACATTCCTCAATCCAGCATTCAAGGGTATCTCTCCTCTTCATCCAGAGGTCTCTTTAGTGATTCCTACATTGTTCACTAGTGCAGGGGATACTGGTAGCACTGGTCAAAGCCCAAACCAAACTATTCTATGTCTCTGACTTTTAATCTGAGCCATTATAGTCCCTCTGCAAAAGTCTGAGCCCATGTTCATTCACTAGGAGTCCAACAAACACTTTGGACTTAATGGACACCCCTTCTTTGAACACAGAATCTGAAAACCTGTCTAAGAATGCCTGCCATGCCTCCCACAGATTAAGACCAATGAAGAATGATGTTTTCCTGCCAATTGCAGGTATCGCACTTACTGAGAGCATGGACTTTTTGGTTTTGCAACATTTGAAAGTGTTTGGCGTTGCTTACCATTGTGCAAACACGGTGTTTGAGAGTGTGCACTGCTGGGCAACATGTCTGCACAATGAAAAACAGTCTTAATTGAAGGCATCCAGTTTATGTTTGTGGCTGTCTGGTTCCTGTCTTTTACCTGGGTGGTCCATTTGACCAGTCTGTGGACTGATGCTTTATGTGCAGTGAGTATAGCCAGACTTGTTTATGCTAAGCAAAGCATCATGCAAACAGTGGCCCCAAAATAAAAATAAATAAATAAATAAATAAAAAAATGAGAAAGAGTTGAAATGAGGAAACTTAATCTATGACATACACAGTAGAAAAATGTTAGCACACATGAGATATGCCTACATAGGTCTGAATCTCAACTCTCACACCAATGCAGCTTCAGAAAACAGGATGGGTGCCTTATCCATCTTTGCCACACAAACAGCTTTTCAGCAAAGAAATGAAGTAATTTCTCACACAACCAAGTTCAACTGAATGTACACTATCATGGCATAAACTGTTATTTGTACATCTATTTTATTTAACATATTTGGATGTAGTGCACTTAGTGATCATACAACCTGTTATGATTATTCCTTGTAAATATACAGCTCTGTCTTACGTTACTGTTTTTCTTGGTCATTCATCAGTTATCTGAACAGAACTCAGAGACATGCAGTGTGTGTGCCAGTCTATACCATTTAACTTAAAAGGATATGTGAGGATATTGACTGGGAATACTATGATATGCAGTTGCTGTCAAATGAAGGGCAGGTTGGATGGCACAAACAAGCATAGACTACTCCTTTGGGGGTGGACAAAGGTGAGTTCCTGTTATGGCACATGCAGGGGTACACTGTTCTTTTGGGGAGGGGGCAAGCTGAGCTACTGTTCTGGCACAAAGATATGTTGCTCTTGTTACTCTCCTTGTTTTGCATCCAGCCTGTTTGATCTTGTGAGGGTTGCAAGGTCAGAAACTGCAATATGTCTCACTTCTAACTTCTCTCTGTAATGATTTCCCATTACAAACGTATGGTGCTAAAATTAAGGCATGCAGTGATTATCAGTACTTTGGAGAGGTATTAATGAGTTAATCGCTGATGCCTGAGGCCTACTACTTGTTAACAGGTTCATAGCTTCATAGGTTCATACTAGGCTATCTGCCCTAGGGCATTTATAAGCCTAGCCAGAGTGTGTTTGGCTTTCGCCACCCATTTTAAATTAATTTTGCTATGCCCTTTTTCAAAGTTAGTATACTGTGCCTCTGTCTAACAGTGACACAGAAGTGATACCCGGGGTAAACCTACGATCTCCCAACCACTCATCAAGATTCCTCTTGAAGAGAGTCAATGAGGGACTCTGCCTAACCTGTACTGGGATTTTATTCCACTGTGAAGGGAGCCTCTGGGTTATGAATCTACCCATCCAGCATGTCCTATTTATTTCAGTGCTGAGGTTAAAGTCTCTCGAGCACGTAGCTCGATGGCATTTGGATTTTCTGAGGTGCAGCATGTCCATTAATTCTGGGTTGGACATGGCTTTATACATCAGGCACAGATCGCCTCTGAGCAGGCGGTATGCCACTGAGTAGAGCTGGAGTTTCTTTAACCGGGCAGCATATGGCATCTGTTTGAGCCCTTCGATCCTCTTGGTGAGGTAATTTTTGGGTCTTTCCAGTTGCTGCAGGTGTTTGGTAAGGTACATCCCAAAAGGGGCATTGTACTCAAGTATGGGCCTGATGAGGGATGAGTAAAGACGGCACGATGACCTCCCCTGATCTAGATGTGAATCCCTACATGATTAGGTGGGCTATATAAAATGTTTTTCTAACCACTTTGGCCACGTGGTTGTCAAATGAGAGATTGCTATCAACTTGGGTCCCCAGGTCCCTAATTACTTTTTCTGTACTTAATGGATTATCACCTATGTGGTAATTTGTGGACACTTTGTTTTTGCCAAAGGGGATGACTATACACTTTTTGGCATTTAGCTTGAGGCCATGGCTCTGGCACCAGTTGTCTGTTTCTATGAGGCCCTTTTGGAGGATGCTTGTGACGGCTGGAGAGTCGATTATGGCACCCAGTTTGCAGTCATCTGCGAACTTGGTCAGCCACCATCCTTCCGTGTTGGCCTGTACCTCCGAGAAATATATACCAAACAAGAGAGGTCCCAGGACTGAGCCTTGTGGGACGCCACTTGTAACTGGTTTGGAGTCTGACATGGCTCCAGCAATTCTAACCACGTGGGTTCTGTCCTTGAGCCAGTTTGCAACATCGGGGTTTATATTTAAGCTGGTGAGCTTATCTTTAATGCCCGAGTGGGGTATTGTATCGAAGGCTTTTGCGAGGTCCAGGTAAGCTGTGTGGACCACCTTCCCCTCGTCAATGGCCTTGGTGACTGATTCAAAGAAATCAACCAGGTTTAAGAGGCAGGATCTGCCCTTAACAAAGCCGAACTGGGTAGGATCCAGTGTCTGTAGGTCCCCAATATCTTTATTTATGAGATCCATGATGATCCTTTCCATAGCTTTGCAGACCAAGCTAGTCAGGCTTATGGGGCAATAGTTTCCAGGATCCGTTGAGGCACCACCTTTGTGGAGAGGGACCACTGTTGCTGTACGCCACTCTTTGGGTACATATCCTGTAGTAAGGCTGAGATTGAACAGTAGTTTTATGTTTGGGTTTAGCTCTTCTTGGAGTTCATGTAGAATGCAGCCCGGGACACCGTCTGGTCCCATTGATGCTGTGTTTTTTGCTTTGGAGCAGGCGGTTCTTACCTGAGCATCTGAGATGTCAGGGGGGCAGCACTCTGCTGGGATAGATATTTGCCCTTTTGGTGGGGAGGGGAGTTTGCTGAACCTGTCAGCTAGGATGTTGGCAATGTCTGTGGGTTCGGTGTATTTTTTGTCATTTTGGACTAATTCTGAGCATATCTGGGAATTCCCACCCAGGTACCTAACATAACTAAAGAAAGCCTTGTGATTATCCTTAGTGTCCTGTGCAATATTTCTCTTGAAGCTGACCTTAGACGATTTTATGAGTGCCCATAGTTTTTTGCTAATACTGATCAGAGATGCCTTCCCTTTTTGGGATTTTGGTCTATCATGTAGTAGCTTCCTCCTTCTATTGTATAGTTTGTTTATGGCTGGGGTCCACCAGACAGGACGTCTGCCTTTGGAGGATTGGGTCTTGGTTTTATTTGGGATTGCATGATGCATGCATTCCTGAAGGTGTTCATAGAATGTGTTTATAAAGGATTCTGCAGTCTGGGCCATATTTTCCACAGGCCCGGGGGCTTTGAAGGATTCCACCTCGGTTTTGAGGAGTGTGAAATTTGTTTTAGAAAAGTTTTTCACTGTGGTTTTCTGGGAAGGGGGTGGGGTCGGGATGTGAATATCCAGTGAGATTAGTTTATGGTCTGATCTTACGAGTGAGGGATACACTTCTGGTCTGGAGCATAGAGTCCACATGTTGGTGATTTTTATTTTATTTATTTATTTTACATTTGTTTACCGGGCTAGTCCAACTGGATACATGTCCATTTTCAGTGGAGGCCCGAGGAGAAAAGCTCCACTACAATACTACTAACGAGATTAAAAATCTTAGCAAAATATCAAAAATTCAAGATATTAGATTATACAAGAAATATGCAAAAAAAAAAATACACAGAACTGTAAGCCTATGTTCTGCTACAATACTTCTAAACAGGTAAAAATATACAGAAAAAAACATAGAATTGTAACACTCCAACAGGATGTGAAGTCATTTGAATACAGAATAGTGTAGTACTGGAGAATATAGGAGTTATGAACATTGTTTACTCTAAAAGCAATTTCATTAGAGGTTGAGAAATTAAGATATATGTCATTTTGTAGAGGGAGATGATGATCAGATCCAGTATGTTTTTCCCTCTTGTGGGAGTGGTAACAAGTTGTTCCATAGCATCTGAGTTTATAAATTCTAGGAACCTTTGGGCTAGGGTGTTGGAGCTACAGTAATGCTCCCAGTCTATGTTTGGGTAGTTGAAGTCGCCCAACATAATGGTGTTTGGAGAGACCTTCATATTTTCCAGTGTTCTCAGGAAGGCCGAGTGGGGTTCCTGGGTTTGGGAGGGTGGTCTGTAGCAGGCTATAAACTGGAAGGCAGTTTTATCCACTGTTAGTTGCACATGGATAGTCTCTGATGCTTCGTGCTGTGCCACCAACCTGGAGGTGTGGGTATCTTTGACGAATATTGATACTCCCCCTCCTTTTGTGGTTCGGTCCAAGTTTTGGGGCCGAAAAGCATGGTATGAGGTATAACCTGGTAGTGCTGGGGTGCTCTCGGGAGCCTTGAACCAGGTTTCTGTTACTGCACAGATATCGATGTTCTCCATGCTAAGGAGAGTTATGAGTGCGTGCATCTTGAGGTTTAGACTTCTGGCATTGAGTAGCATTACTCTTAGTTTCTTATCCTTTGTGATACCTATGGAGGTGGGTTTGTCATTTGAGCCTTGCCTAAAAAAGGCACTATGGGGGTAGCAAGAGCCTTTGCCAATATCCAAAAGCCCAGGGGTGACAGGTGCAAGCCATCCCTAGCGAAGCATCGTGGCTTGTCGAGCATGTCATCCCAGGCTGACAGGTATTGGATCCCCTTTGAATGACACCAATACTTAAGCCAATTGTTGAAATTGATCATCTTGTCTTCATATTGTGGCATCATTCTTGGTGAGGGTAAGATGCTACTCAAGGTCAGGGTCATACCGGCCTGGGCTACATGCTCAGAGAGCTCCTCTATGTCTCTTTTCATGTAGTCCAGGGAGGTACATTTCAGGTCATTCACACCAGCATGGGCAATGACTGAGTCATATTTGTACTTGCCTTGGAGTGACCTGAGTGCTTGTGTTATGTGGCGGATCCTAGCTCCTGACAGGCAGCTCACCGTGACCTTCTCCTTGTTCAGCCTGGTGAGCGCGACATCAGTGTGCCTGACAATAGAGTCACCTATTACAAGTGTATCAGGTGTGTTGTTTAGCCTTAAGGGCTGTGACTGTTCGGCACACTGGCTTTGTGAGCTATGTGTTGCACGTGTTTTGTTTTGGGGTAGCGGTTGCTTGGGTGTCTGCTTTGGAGGTCTCTGCTGCTTAGGCAGATTTTTATTTAGAGCCTCCGAGTATGTTTTTGTGTGTTTATGTGTTTGGTTTGCTGTCGTGGTAGGTTTATGTGAGACTGGAATTGTAGTAAGTGTGGTTTCCTTCTCCTCCTGACTGGTTATGCCAGTACTGAGTTGAGAGAGCTTAGCCTCCAGTTTGGCTATATGGTTGCATCTCTCACATGTGTTGGAATTTGTTGGGAGGAGGAGAGGGTTGCCTGTGTACATAAGGCAGTTGTAACATTGCCTCAGGATTCCCAGATTCACCAGCTGGACTGGAGAGGAGACTGACAACTGACCTTTGGACATGCTAGTATAATATTGGGAATTTCTTTATAATTGAAAAAAAGGGCCAATGGGGAACAAGGTACTCAAGGGGAGTTTGTGAGGGTGTAGTGCTTTTAATTTTTTAGTGCTGACTTATATAATTGCTTTAGTGAGCAAGTGCCAGGTAACTTAAATGCAATGTGTTACAGGTAACTTAAATGCAAATACAACAAACAGTAACTTTCTTTCAAGTGAAACAAGGAAATAAGTACAGTAAGCAATGCAGATATCACTAGGGATCCACAGAAGCACTGAAAAGCCGCGTTTTAGGTGGAATTAGCGTTTCAGGGAAATAACAAGCAGACAAACAACAAGCATACAAACAAAGCTAGATTCAGCAGGCCTGGATCTAGTCTATGCTACAGCAAACAAGGTGTACCAATTTCAGTAAGAAATAGTTCAAATATGCAGGCACTATAAGCCTTTAACCAGAAATTCCCAGCTCAGAAGGGCAGAGTCCAGCCTCTCCTCCCACAAGTGTGCAGACCATGAACCTTCTTAATGTAAAATAACTGGCCTGAAGCCCAAGTGCTTAAACCAGAACTAATACATTTTTAGAATAACAGACACTGAGCCCTCAATCAGCAGTTCCCAACTTAGAAGGATGTAAGCTACCTGTCCTGCCACCACAGTGCAGGCCACAAACCTTCCTAATGTAAAACAACTGGTCTGAAGCCCAAGTGCTTAATCCAAAAGACTTAGAATGATAGCTACACTTTAATCAAGTTACTAGCAAGCAGTAATAAATACAATTGAATACTTTAAAGAATGCCTGGATTAGTGCTCAAGTTCATAGGTTCATAGGTTCATACTAGGCTATCTGCCCTAGGGCATTTATAAGCCTAGCCAGAGTGTGTTTGGCTTTCGCCACCCATTTTAAATTAATTTTGCTATTCCTTTTTTTGAGGTTAGTATAATGTGCCTCTGTCTAACAGTGACACAGAAGTGATACCCGGGGTAAACCTACGATCTCCCATCCACTCATCAAGATTCCTCTTGAAGAGAGTCAATGTGGGACTCTGCCTAACCTGGACTGGGATTTTATTCCAGAGTGAAGGGAGCCTCTGGGTTATGAATCTGTCCCTCCAGCATGTCCTATTTATTTCAGTGCTGAGGTTCAAGTCTCTCGAGCGCGTAGCTCGATGGGATTTGGATTTTCTGAGGTGCAGCATGTCCATTAATTCCGGGTTGGACATGGCTTTATACGTCAGGCACAGATCGCCTCTGAGCAGGCGGTATGCCACTGAGTAAAGCTGGAGTTTCTTTAACCGGGCAGCATATGGCATCTGTTTGAGCCCTTTGATCCTCTTGGTGAGGTACTTTTATGGTCTTTCCAGTTGTTGCAGGTGTCTGGTAAGGTACATCCCAAAAGGGCTACCCAAATAACACCAAAAGGCTGTAATCCAGAAAAAAACGCCGCTCGAACAAGGAGGATACTCAAAAAACGTTTAATTCACAAAGCAAATACGATGCTAGCAGGAACACACAGAATCCAACATACGGTTAAGCACTTTCATCTGCTTGTGAGTAAGTTAGTAAACTTATGACACTCACTAATGCTAGAAATGAGCCTTTACCATCTGTTTCTAACAGACCGGACAATTCTGTAGCAGTCAACGGCAATACTCCTATTCACGAAGGAACGGACATCTTTTATAACAGTTCAAGTGACATTCCTAACGCACAACCCCATAATGTACAGGGAAATGTTCCTGAAGGGGCTTTACAATGCCAGCCTTCGCGGCATAATATTAAAGATACCGCTACACAGGACAACCATTTAAACATTTCACTAGAAGCGGACTGTACTTTTGATTTTAGTTTGTTTCATCTTGATGATGAAACGCAACGACTTGGGCTAGACCTAAATACAAGGAAGCTGTTAAAACTTATTCTACTGTGGCAAAGCGCCAGGACTTACAGAAAGGTACTGTGAATAAAAATAAAAAAGTAATATCCAGTCCCAAGGATATACAGAATATACAAAGTAAAAAAAGTTGTTTAGCATCTGGCAATAAGCGTTTTAAACATGTTGAAATTGATAATTTTATTAATGGTGATGTTGTTTTTAAGCATAGTGAAGCTAACAATGTATTTAATAGAACTCATTTTAACTCTGATGAAGGTTGCATTAAGCAAAAGATTTATGCTTTAGGGAAGAAAATATTACAAGCAAAAAGCATTAAGATAGACAATGCATACCTACAGCAATGTATTAATTTATGTATAGTACCCAAAGGGTTACGTTTTTTTAAGTTACCCTTAGGGTTGGAGTATACTGAAAGTATTATACATGATTTTAATAATATGTTTGATCAATTTGGTGTTTCTTTTATGGAAAAACTGATCAAATATAATGATGAGAAAATGGTGCATATTACAAATGATATAGATATATTAAATGAAGAAATATTACAGGATGAGCATTTTGATAAGTGGTATGATCTATATCACAAACAATTTAGTACAGTTGAACATAGGGCATCAACTATATTCAATAGAAAGAATAGCAAAATTGACAGAGATTTAGTTTTATATAAACAGCAGAGAGCATATGTATGGCCACAGAGTAAGAAAAATTTTACCCGTTCAACTTTAGGAATAGATAGTACAAACAAGGGTCGGACTGACACCTGGGTACATGATGAAGATGAAAATTTTCAAGGGGGACGATTTCATCCAGCCCCCAAATTTTACAAAAGGAGATATTAGACCTTGTGGATACTATACCCAATGACTTTGAACCTAATCAGGTGCAGTTGTCCATGTCAAATATTGCAAGCCACACTCCTCGCACTGTTGTTGAGAAAGAGTTTACTTCCCTAGTTGTACACACTTATAAAGGTCTTAATGTTTACAACTATATGGATGTATTAATTTCTGATGATTTTTGTGCTTTATTCTGCAAAGGTATGAAGTTTATACCTACAGCCCGTTTCAACATTATAGACACCATCAAGGAGACAAAACTCTTTTGTCGTAGACTCAATTTGGCTATCCAGTTTAATGACAAAGACAACAATAATAAGGTACAGGACAAATATGACTATCATGATAAATTGAAGAAAAAAAGTTCATTCATTCCTAGTTATCACCCCACGGTTGCCCAATATGAAAAAATAGTTGTCAAAGATATGTATTGGTTTAACCATCTTGTTAAAAATAAGAAAGAATACACCAATTGTTTCAAAGACAACTTAACCTCCAAAGAGAGAGAATGTTTGAACAAGTTCATTGACAACCATGATCTTAGGATCATGAAGCCGGACAAAGGGGGTGGGATAGTGTTGTTCAACACTATCAACTACAACCAGGAAATTTTGAATATTCTTCATCAATCAGGAAATTATGAGGAAGTGTCCCTGAATCAGGTAAATATAGGCTATAAACGAATAGATTTAGCCATTGAAGAATATTTACTTGACAATCGGATAACCAATGAGATTTATGAATTTATTAGAGTAGAATTCCCAAAGATGGCTTCTATTATAGGGATTCCTAAAATACATAAGAACCTTGAGAAACCTCCATTCAGGCCGATAATATCAGGTTCTAAGTCCAAAACCTATAATCTGGGGGTGACTATTGACACTTGGACTAAGCATGTGTATGATAACGTTGACCACCTCACTAAAGACTCTTGGAAATTTTTGGGAAAATTGACTCCCTTAATATGGCAAAAAGGGTTGACCTTTCTTACTATTGATGTTGTCGACCTCTTCTCTAGCATACCCAGGGAGACGGGTCTAGGCTACTTTTTTAACAGTTTAAAGAGGTTTTCAGGTTTGAGTTTTGAGAAAATTAACCTGATAGTGGATATGATGGGTTTGGTCTTAGACCATAATTATCTTCAGTTCCAGGGTGAATTGTTCAGACAGAGCAGAGGGGTAGCGATGGGTGCTTCTTGCACCCCGGTGTTCGCAAACCTTGTAATGTTAGAATGGGAATCTTTGTTTATTTTTCCTAGTGAGTATTACAAGTATATGATATACTACACTAGGTATTTGGACAATTTATTCATTCTTTGGAATGGACCAGTTGATGTGATTCACTGTTTTACAGAATACTTGAACAACACAACTAGTTTTTTGAAATTTACATATAAAGTAGAGTCTCATGGTATTTCTTATTTAGATACTTATGTCAACATTAATGATAAAGAATTTGAGTCCAGGATCTATAGGAAAGAAACCTTTTCAAATGACTATCTATTTTATGGCAGCTGTCATCCACCGCATATTTTTAAAAATGTTTTTAAAGGCCAATGCATATGTGCAGCTCGCATGTCTTCAAACAAAGAGATTATGGAAAGTGAACTGAACACAATATACAATATGTTCATTAATAGAGGCTATCCGGATGACATGATTTCCCCGATAGTAGTTTACGTAAAGAAAGAATGGGGTCACAAATATCCACCTTTATTAGGAAGACCATTTACACCAACAACAAAAAAAGTGGAACAAAACAGGTGTATTTGTGTACTTATGTACAGTCCTTATATTAATTTTATTAAGGACATACTGCTTAAACACTGGAACCTCTTAACGACATCTGAAGAGGTTAGTGATCTAGTAGGTCCTTTACCTAAATTTGTTTTTAAGACTTCTTATAATATTAAAAATATGTTGGAAAGGAATAAAGATAGTAGAAGAGATGTTAATAGTTTTAAGCACACTAAAAAGTGTGGTACATGTAAACAATGTAAGTTTATCAATGAAGCTGAGGTTATCAAGTTAAATAATATTACTAGGAATTGTTTACATAGTACAGCAGGGAATTGCAATACACCTAGATTAGTTTATGTTGCCACTTGCATTCTGTGTGACGCCTATTATATTGGTAAGACAGAGAGGAAATTCAAAACAAGAATTTATGAACATTCATATAGAATTAGGAAGCAGGATCCCAATAATGCTCTGAGTAAGCATATTTTAGACAAAGGTCCTGATCATTCATTTCTTTTTAGTATTATTGACCATATTGACCATACTGTATTAGGGGGTAATTGGAAAAGTTATTTGGCACTTTTAGAAAGTAAATGGCAGCTATTATGTGATGCTACTACTCGACCTGGACTGAATGATTATATTAGTATAAAACCTTTTCTCATTTTGGACACTTGATTCATGTATTTTTAAAGTATTTTTATAGTATTTAATTAATTATTTAATTAATTATCTATTTTTAAAGTTTTCATAGTATTTAATTAATTATCCCTTCATCTTCACTATTTATTAAGCTTTTATTAGTATGTAGCACTGTTTATTTATTTACACATCATGACACTTAGTTTTTCTGTATGTGTTCATCCTACCTGTAGATGGCAGTGCTTGTATACAATATCAGTTGGCTTCACTGATTTTTTAGAATACATATACACCTCATATTTTGTATATATACTTTGTCCATTTTTTTAAATTAAATTTAAATTTATAGTATAAATTGGATATATATATATATATATATATATATATATATATATATATATATATATTATAATAACTTTTGTGCATACTTTATACTCAAACACACAATATATCTATCAATTTTCACATTCATTATATACATATTCTGTATATATATTTTTTCAGAACTTTTCAGAACTTTTTGAAATTTATTCAGAATATTGTATTGTTTTGTGTTGTTATCAGTCAAGTGATTTTTTTGGCGCCTAATTTGCTATAAAGGAGTACACCTGTATCACTTTCATGGTTCTGATGAAATCTGCCTCATAAGCAGATGAAAGCGCTTAACCGTATGTTGGATTCTGTGTGTTCCTGCTAGCATCGTATTTGCTTTGTGAATTAAACATTTTTTGAGTATCCTCCTTGTTCGAGCAGCGTTTTTTCTGGATTACAGCCTTTTGGTGTTATTTGGGTAGCTGTTTTGTTTCGTTATTGAGAGTTCTACATCCCAAACGGGGCATTGTACTCAATTTGGGTCTGATGAGGGATGAGTAAAGAGACACGATGACCTCCCCTGATCTAAATGTGAATCCCTTCATGATTAGGTGGGCTATATAAAATGTTTTTCTAACCACTTTGGCCACGTGGTTGTCAAATGAGAGATTGCTATCAACTTGGGTCCCCAGGTCCCTAATTACTTCTTCTGCACTTAATGGATTACCACCTATGTGGTAATTTGTGGGCACTTTGTTTTTGCCAAAGGGGATGACTATACACTTTTTGGCGTTTAGCTTGAGGCCATGGCTCTGGCACCAGTTGTCTGTTTCTATGAGGCCCTTTTGGAGGATGCTTGTGTCGGCTGGAGAGTTGATTATGGCGCCCAGTTTGCAGTCATCTGCGAACTTGGTCAGCCACAGTCCTTCCGTGTTGGCCTGTACCACCGAGAAATATATACCGAACAAGAGAGGTCCCAGGACTGAGCCTTGTGGGATGCCACTTGTAACTGGTTTGGAGTCTGACATGGCTCCAGCAATTCTAACCATGTGGGTTCTGTCCTTGAGCCAGTTTGCAACCCATCTAGTGACATAAGGGTTTATATTTAAGCTGGTGAGCTTATCTATAATGCCCGAGTGGGGTATTGTATCGAAGGCTTTTGCGAGGTCCAGGTAGGCTGTGTGGACCACCTTCCCCTCGTCAATGGCCTTGGTGACTGTTTCAAAGAAATCGACCAGGTTTAAGAGGCAGGATCTGCCCTTAACAAAGCCAAACTGGGTAGGATCCAGTGTCTGTAGGTCCCCAATATCTTTATTTATGAGGTCCATGATGATCCTTTCCATAGCTTTGCAGAGCAAGCTAGTCAGGCTTATGGGGCGTTATACAAGTTAAGTTATACAAACAAAGCTAGATTCAGCAGGCGAGGATCTAGTCTATGCTACAGCAAACAAGGTGTACCAATTTCAGTAAGAAGCAGTTCAAATATGCAGGCACTATAAGCCTTTAACTAGAAATAATATATATATATATATATATATATATATATATATATGTATTATATATATAATAATGAACACATATAAGTTATATAACTCTCTGCTGTCACATGTTACATTGATTTCTGTACAAATCTCCCATCTTTTACTTGCTTACTCTACCAAGTGATGAAATACATGGATATGCCATAATATTATTATACAACACAGTACATGCCCAGGGCTTACCTTGTAAATGCATTATTTGCCACAGTGTTACATCAGGGCTGATTGTAATGCAAGCAGTATACAGCCAATACATGGGGAGGTAAAGGCTCTGGCTCTGAGCTGAGGTGGGTTCCTGTAGTGTGTCCCTGTTCACCCTGTAGCACTCTACAATGTCCATGTCATGTAAGTTGTGATAATTCCAATGTGGCCTGAAAACTCTTCTCCATCTCAGCATAGGCCTACTGGCAGCAGCAGCATTGCCTGCAGCCTGCAGCACATACACATGCAGTAAACAGCAGCAGCTCCCAACATTCTGTCCATGTAGACTTTCTGTGTCAGTACTGCACTGTTTGAAATCCACAGGAAACACCAGCATGGGGGTCTACATGGTTGCTTTATAACTTGTTGAATAGCTCCACCAAATTGGTTGATTAGCATGCAGTTCAGCTGCTTATGTTATAATTAGCATCTCTGAAATACAGGCTAAGACAGATACTATGCCATTATAAAAAGGCAGGTGTGTAGCTAGCCAAACTGATGGTGAGGACAGTTACTATATGTTTGCATGACTTCATAAAAGCAAATTTCTTCCAAATATATCTTTACAGAAGAGCACTGAACTCCAGGAGGTATGCTCCCATTTTGTTACCTACATAATGCATATGCTGGAATATATTAATGAATAATGTGAAGCAAAGGCTTTTACACTTTTATCTGTATGCATTAAATAGAAGTATACTGATAACATGGCCATGTTTGTCAAGACATTTCAGAGGTACACATGATTGACAATACATGAAAATAGAATGTTGTGTGATAAATATGTACAAATGTTTTAGGGATATGTCCTTTGAAAGTACTTTTGGCATTTCAAAGATGTTTTATTAGCAAAGTAGTTCATCTGCCTGTTCTTTTGTGGGTGGGGGAAGCAAAGAAGAGTTAATATTATGTCACAAACTAGAATGTACTATTCTTTTGGGGGGAGCAAAGCTGAGTTACTGCTATGGCACACAAGGATATGTTGCTCTTGCTACTCTCCTTGTCTTGCATCCTGCCTGTTGTTAGTACTTCACATCTGTAGACTGTTTTATGTTTTTTTCCCATGGGTATGACTGACCGCTTATTTTTACTGTTTTATCTATAAACAGTTACTTTGTAGTTATGTGATACTTATGTGTATTATCATTCTGTTGTCTTTTAGGACACAATGTCAGTGAGGCGAAGACTCCCATTCAGTGAAGTGGAAAACAATATCATTGTTGATGCTTTCCGTCAACATGGGGTATTTATGCTGGGAAGGGGTTGGCCCAATATGCAGTATAGGCTACAATTATGGCTGCACATTGTTGACAACATCAATTCTGTGGGTGGCCACAGCCAAACATATGAACAGGTGCGCCACAGGGCCACTGACATAATTACCACTGCACAGAGGTGAGCAGCTGCAGTTGCCCACGACCAAATGGTAACTGGGGGAGGGCCTGCTACAGAACCACCTCTTACCCTCAATGAAAAGTTCCTAGCAAATATCCTCCAGCATGAGAGCTGACAGCACACTGGACCACAGCATGTCCTTGATATGGGTGTTACTCCTTCTGTGTCTCAAGAGGAGCTTCCAGGTAGGCTTTGTTATATGACCAGTTGAATACGTTTGTACAGTAACACAACTGAAATAAAATTTACTTCTGTGTCACATGTCTTTTTTTTGGGGGGGGGATGAAGATTACTACCGTTACAAGCTTAGTTTGGAGTTTCAACCACATTCTTCTTGAATGTACAGTTACAGTTAATGCAGATATAGAGGAGTACATGTATTACCCCCTGTCTTACTGTTAAATGTGATGATGTTGCCCTTGACTTTTGCTTAACTTATTGCAGGACTTTTATGAATCCAGCAACATATGCCTCCTGCAGATCATAAGTCAAATCAATTTATGTCAGTACTGCAAATTAATTTAAAGAAATATAATGTGTCATTTTAGGTCTATTGTGTGTATTGCTGTACTGTCTGTAATAGTGGCAGCACTGTTAGTTGTTTAGCATACATTGCACCATAGTAATGCAGGTATTAATGTACGACTGTGCTTCTTCCTTTTTATCACAGGTAATCATGACAGTGGGAGTGAGGGCCCTGTGTTACCTGATGTCAGTGTCTCAGCAGACACTGACGATGATGGTGGTGGTGAAACTGAGGCACAGTCTTGGGGTCCAGAGGTTGAATCTGAGAAAGAAGTTGACATCCAGCCACCCCATTCATTTTCCGCAGACACAGTCATAAAGCCTATGCCTACCCAGTCCACTGAGCCCACAGACATTGGACAGGTGGAGGGTGAGGACAATGATCAGCAAAGTGTGGCTACTGTGGGTTTAGTCCCTGCTGACTCTGGCCATTGCCAAAGTGTGGATGAGGTGCCATGTAAGACGGTTGATAGGTGTGCTCGGAGGGGGCTACCTGGTGCAGGTGTCTCTTCCCGTGTCATTCAACATATGTTTAGGGCCGTATTGGAGGCACAGGCACATTCAGAAAGGCACTCCAGACAGTGCTCAGTGCTGCAGATGTGACACAGGCTGACATGCATGACTGCCTCCACTGTGTTGCCGCTTCACTGGATTGGATGAATGACATCTTGGAAGGAGGGGTGTCTGTCATGGACTAAGGGTTGTCTGTCATGGAATGAGGAGTGTCTTTGATGGAACATCTGCTGTAAGGGGAATGGCAACCTAGTGGCCATAGGTCAGCCACATCTGCCGAAAGCCAGTATGGCTATGCCCGATCACGCTTCCATAGTAGCAGTACTTCCACTGGTCCATCAGTGAATGTGCTGTCCACAACCAGATGTAGCAGGCCATGGGGTTGTGGTCCTGGGCATTCCAGTGAAGGGAGCATGTCCAGCAGGCATCAATCATGTTCAGGTAGCAACACTGCATCTGACCTTGGGCATGGAGGTACCAGTGCAACTCCTAACATAGCCAGTTCTCATAGTCAGGGGTGAGAACGATGAACTGTCAACTGTACCATGCATGGCTTATACCTGTCCAACATACCAAGACGTAGAGCTAGCACTGAGTTTGGCTGTGTTGATGCACACTCCCACATATCACTTTCATATGGAGGACCCCTACAGACACACACACACAAAACAGTTACATGGTTCAACTGGGATGTTTCCCTTTCTAACTCGCACACACTCACCGACCTTTTGTGTCACCCTAGACCCCCCCCCAACACCCTGTGCAAGTGATGATAACTGTGCCATATCTCTGTTTTCTCTCTTTTGGATTTAGCGATACAAAAGGTTTGTGTCTGATGCACAGGGTGCATAACTACATTAGTGCTTACTACATCTGAGTTTGGCTATGTTCATGCACACTCCCACATACCACTTTCACATGGAGGACCTCTACAGACACACACACACAGTTACATGGTTCAACCTGCATGCATCCCTTTCTAACTCACACATACTCACCGACCTTTTGTGCCACCCTAGATCTCCTGCCCCCACCCCCCAACATCCTGTGCAAGTGATAACTGTGCCATATCTCTGTTTTCTGTCTTTTGGATTTAGCAATACAAAAAATGTGTGTCTGATGCACAGGGTGCATAGGTACATTAGTGCTTAGTACATCTGCTTTTGTATTGTTGAACTGATAATTGTACCTGTCACTTATATTTGCCTTGCCAAGTTATACAGTGGATAGCATCATCATGGCAGGACTTTCTAGTGTATTGGCTTGTAAGGGTTGTGAAGTGAGGAAATGCACAGTGTCTCATTACTTTCTAACTTTTCTCTTTAATGATTTTCCAGTACATACGTATGGTGCACAGCATAAGTCACGCCATCACATTCGGATCTCAGGACTGTATTCAGGATTGTATGACAACACTGTAGTCAAATCTCATCAGAACTGTAATAAAGTATAATGCTCTCTTATGCATGAACCTCACCAGACACATGCAGTAGCTGGACAGACCATACAGCTTTCTCATCAAGATAACACGGGCCTACTAACCATGGCATGATTTATATGGCTGCATTAGACACTATAGTCATTATGGCTGCATTAGTCACTATAATCTGTCGTGCAACAGATGAGGTGATGTCTGCCTGGGCTCCAGGCCAGTGTATGATCGTGCCCTGGTGGGATGACTGCATATGTAATAATCTGATATAGCTGATAACATCAGTACTGTCTGTTCAGCATATGGTAATTACAGTTTCCCACATGCTGGTGGAAAATGCTCTCTGTAATGTCAAGTAACAGCTCACACACACTTGACTGCAGTGAGAACAGAACTCCTACTTATCTAAGTACACAGACTATAGAACACAGTATTTTATGTAAGCACCATGACACAATTCTGCTTTTACATGCCTGCAAGTCAACGTAAGTGGATGACATCAGCAGTAAATGTCGGAAAGAAGAAGCTGGGAGGCCTGCCTGAAACTGATCTGTAGGCAGGTGCAAGTATCAAAATACTGGCAAGCTGAGTAGAAAGACACACGCACACCATGTTGACTGCAGTGAGAACAGAACCCCTACCTAAGTGCACAGACTACAGAACACAGTACATAATGCAAGCACCACAGCACAGATCTGACTTTTACATGGCTGCAGGTCAGCTTATAGTGGATGACATCAGCAGGCCATGTGGTTGAGAAAAGATCGTGAGGGCTGCATTAAATGGATGTGGAGGCTTGTGCAAGTATCAAAATACTGGCAAGCCATACTATTGGCGAACTAACTGTAGGACAGCACATCTATTCTCCCAAGTAGATACACACACACACACACACACACACACACACACACACACACACACACACATCCCAAGCTGACTGTAGTGAGAACAGAACCCCTACCTCAGTACACAGGCTACAGAAACAGTACATTACACAAGTGCCACAGCACAAGGCTGACGTTTACATAGCTACAGGTCAACTTATAGTGGATGACATCATCAAGCCATGTGGGAGACAAGATGTGAGGACCGCCTTAAATAGATGTGTAGGCTTGTGCAAATATCAAAATACTGGCAAGCGATGCCACTGGAGAAGTAATTGTAGGATAGCATGTTTACTCTACTGAGCAGAAACACACACACACACGTGCACATACGTGCACACACACACACATGCGCACACACAACCATGTTGACTGCAGTGAGAACAGAGCCTCTACTAAGTGCACAGACTACACAACAAAGTACATTATGCATGTGCCACAGCACAAGTGCGACTTTTACAGGGCTGCAGATCAACTTATAATGGATGACATCAGCAGGCCATGTGGGACAGAATAAGTTGGAAGGCCTGCCTGGAATGGATCAGTAGGCAGGAGCATGCACATGTGCTCTACTGGCTAGACACACACACACACACACACACACACACACACACACACACACACACACACACACACACACACACACACACACACAGTTGACTGCAGTAAGAACAGAAACCCTACTGATCTAAGTGCACAGTCTACAGAACACAGTACTTTACGAAAGAGTCACAGCACAAGTCTGACTTTTACAGGGCTGCAGGTCAACTTACAGTGGATGACATCAGCGGGCCATGTGGGAGAGAAGAAGATGGAAGGCCTGCCTGGAATGGATTTGTAGGCGGGTGCAAGTATAAAAATACTGTCAATTTATGGGATTGGGTTGGTAACTGCAGGATGGACATTTGCTGTACTGGCTACACACACACACACACACACACACACACACACACACACACACACACACACACACACACACACACACACACACACGACTTCAGTGAGAACAGGACCCCTACCTATCAAAGTGCACAGACTACAGAACACAGTATGTTACTTAAGCGCCACATATAGGTAGGTGCAACTATCAAAATACTGTCAATTTATGGGATTGGGGTGGTAACTGCAGGATACACACTTGCTCTACTGGCTAGACACATACACACACACACACACACACACACACACACACACACACACACACACACACACACACACACTTTACTGCAGTGAGAACAGAACCCCTACCTATCTAATTACAAAAACTACGGAACTCAGTACTTTACACAAGCACCATGGCACAGGTCTTACTGCAGGTGAACTTACATTGACATCAGCAGGCCATCTGGGGGACAACAGCTTGGGAGGCCTGCACAGGCATATAGATTCATAGTTTCACATGATGTTGGTAGCCTAACAGCACTAAAGTGTGTAGAAGCCTAGCTGTGTAGAAACACAAGTACCCTTACTGAGCATAGTTGGATGTTTGAATTTAGCAGAGAGAAGTTGTGAACACCACCAACTAGGCCTGTCCACGAGGAAGCACACAACATTATATATTACACTTTGTAGTGTGGTTGATATATGCATAGAAACAAATACTGAGACCCCAGGGTTGTACTGCTTGGTGGAGGGGGGGGCAACACATGGATGTATTGTAAATATATGATGTTAAACCGTGTCTTAGTTTGCAATGTTTTCACATGTAGTTTTATGTCATACAAAGAAAATGAACAATGAACACTAATAAGACAGCATCATATATACAGTTCCATAGCACAGTGAGTGGTGGATTTGTGCAATGGGTAGCAAAGTGTATGCCATGTGCATTACACCTGTCTGAGTGTAGGTAAGCAGTGTGCAAAAGAGAGCTGAATTTTAATATCTGACAAGCAGAATGCAACAGTGGCAAGCAATTGTATGTACAAGCTGCTGTGTATGTGCTTTTCCACAAAAGTTAAAGCCATGCTTGTCCAAATAGCAGGAATACACTTACAGGACTAAAGCACTCAGTATACTCTCAGTCATACATTTGATAAATGTGATAATACACAGATTACTCCATCAGTAAAAGTGATATTGTATGGAATACGTTGTATTTGAACCCAGGACCATGTGTATGGCAGTCCCTGTTGCCACGAAAATGTTGAGGAAATAGTTGGCTATGTTGCACTTCATTGATGTAAACTGCAATGTCACAGCAGTAAAACAAAGTCTGCACAATATGTACTAGAACCCAGTATCATCTGTACTCCAGGATGGGTTTTTATAATGGCCAAGGGCATTTATTGAATGCATCCAGTTTCTATTTTGGGCTGTCTGCTTCCTAGGTGGTCTGCTGCTCTTCACGCAAACCAGATAAACACTGCCAAACCTAAAATTTATTTATTTGCTGCTTCCACTGTTTGTGATATGCCATGCATCACACATAAAGTGCAATTAAAAATGAGAAGAATAAGACAAAAAAGTTACTAATGGACACACATAAGTAAAATAAGTGTCTGCTGTCACATGTTAAGGTGCTTTCTGTACAAATCCACCACTATTTACCTCATTACTGCACCAAGTTAAGAAATACAAGGCTATGACAAAATATTAGTAAACAATACATTTTAGGTTTAGGACTTAACTTACAAATGCAGCAGTTGACAAAATTGTATTTCAGGGCTAAAGTTTCCTTGTCTCTACTCACATGGGATTGAAGTATTCAAGAAAAAACAGAACGTAGGCTACATGGATGCTTTACAGCTTGTTAAGTAGCTCCACCATACTGAAAATCACCTGCTTATGCTGTAATTGGCACTTATAAAAAACATCTGCTGCTTTACTGAATATATCAACTCCGTTGGTGCTCATTAGTGTGCAATGCGCACCTACACACCACTGTGTGCACTGACGCTGAAATAAGGTAAACACAGGTAATACTGTTATTACTTTTCTTCATTCCTGTGATATTGAGTAAACATGCAACTCAATAATTGAAGGAAAGGTTGTAGACCTCGTACTAGAACCCAGGACCATCTACACTCTAGCCCTACACTTACACGTGGTGCCACTGGAATATTTATGTGACAGGCACCAAGAAACCTGTCATTCATTCCTCCATTCCCATGGTTGCTCTAGGCACTGCATCATGCAAACAATATCAAACATTTTTTAAAAATTGGTTAACTTAAAGTGGACAGAGATGACACATTTTAACAATCAGTGAAGAGTATGAAACAAAACGTGTGAATTGTGCACTGCTTATATGCATTTTCACACTTCACAGACCTACATGTACACCTCTGTAAGTGTAACGTGATACACCCCCGATGTCATCTTTCACTGTTGCCATCCATTGAATATGAACACTGTGGAAGTGCCTACATGAAGTGAACATCCTTACACGGTTACACTTTTTTGGGATTCAGCAATTCTAATGAGTTTTGACCTCTTTTGCATCTTCTCCATGCTGACAGCCCTGACTCTACAGGTTGGTAACTGTGTAGACAGGAAAACTGATGGAGTCCAATGCTGTACATACAAGGGAAGGTATTACTTTGCTATACATCTGCACAGGGGAATACAGGTTTGATAACATTTGACTGCATTCCATCAGATACATACTGCATATGCTTACATGATGATATGAATAAAGAAGTTATGCACTCACCATAACGTTCCATGTTTGTTGTCCATGATCTCGCCTTCTTTCTTGCTTGTTGGGTTTAGAGCTGATACTCAGCTCCGACTCAGCCGCATTCTAAAGCTTGAAAGCTTCCACTGGCTCAAGGCTAGACCCTATCCCTGCATGCCTAGCGAGAGTTACCCAGATATCATTTGTGATAACCCATAACACTAGACTAATGTGTGTGTGTGTGTGTGTGTGTGTGTGTGTGTGTGTGTGTGTGTGTGTGTATATATATATATACACACACACACACACACACACACACATATATATATATATATATATATATATATATATATATATATATATATATATATACACACACATATACATACATATACGTACACACACACACACACACATACATATATATATATATATATATATATATATATATATATCAATACCACCAAGACAACAGTAACAGACCCTAAGCCTATATGATTCATGAGGCAGGAAGGGAATCATAGCACATATAGCCAAATACCAGATAATTCCTCTCAATCCTCCAGGAGGGGGGAAGGATGCAAGGAAGTAGCCGAGATCATGGACAACAAACATGGAACGTTATGGTGAGCACATAACTTCTTTATGTTATGTTGTCCCTATCTCGCCTTCATTCTTGGTTGTTGGGACAATGTCCCCAGCACCATCTTTCTCGGGTGGCTCAAGGGAATAAACTCTTCAGAACAGTGAAACCAAAGGATGCCCTATTCCGGGAGGCCACATCTGCCTTGTAATGAGTGATGAAGGTATGAGGATTAACCACACAAATTGAGTCCAAAGGCAGTCTGGCTTAAAATGCAGTAGAGGTAGACAATGCTGTAGCTGAATGCCCTCAAATTTTTCCTGGCAGTTGTTTGCGCTGTGAGCTATAAGCATAAGTGATGGTGTCTGTACGCCATTTCGATAAGGTTACTTTTGAGACTGAAGTTCCCTTTCTGTTTTCTGAAAATGATATAAACAACTGGTCAGATTTTCTGAATTCTTTTGTCCTATGCAACTAGAAATGTAACTGCCTATGAACATCCAGTTGGTGGAGTTTATATTCCTGCTTGTTGCCATGATTAGGGAAGAAAACGGGAAGTTCTACTGATTGATTTAAATTTGACTCCGAGCAAACTGTTGGTAGGAAGGAGGGGTTGGTTCTGAGAGAATCTCTGTCTTTGTGAAAAATTAAATAAGGGGGATGAATGGAGACAGCTTGTAATTCTGATACCCTCCTAGCTGAGGTAATGGCAGTCAAAAAGATTGTTTTCCAGGTCAAGACCTTCAGAGAACAAGTAGCAGCTGGTTCAAAAGGAGGGAGAATCAAGGCAGCTAGAACTAAGATTAGATTCCAAGGAGGAGGTGGTTCTCTTATTGGGGGTCTCAAGAGGTTAGCACCTTTCAGGAAAGCTTTGCATAACCTGTGGGATGTAATGCTGGAACCCATTTCTCCAACATGATAATTGGAAATAACAGCCAGCTGAACTCGGATGGTGGCTGCAGCTGCCCCATGGTTAAAAGTTTCAGTTAGAAATTCCAGGATCTTCAAGATGGGTGCAGTAAAAGTGTCAATATGATCTTTGGCTGCCCAACAAGAGAACCTCTTCCATTTGCTAGCATAAAGCTTTCTTGTTGTAGATTTTTGAGAAGATATCAAAATGTGCACTGCTGGGGAAATGTCAGGAAGGCTGGCTAAGACAGGAAGTGGAGAAACCAAGCTGTCAGGTTGAGGGTCTGAATAGAAGGGTGAAGCGTTCCTGAATGATGCACCAGGAGATCTGGAACTGGGTCCAGGATCCAAGGCTCAAATTTGACGAGGCCAGTAAGGGGCAATCAGGATTAGCTTGCAACCCAGTGATCTTGGTTTGTGAAGAACTTTGGGTATTAGAGGAAATGGGGGGAAAAGCATAAAGAAGTCCTGAGGCCAATCGTGAACAAGTGCATCCCTGGGTAACTGTCCCGGTTGGGGGACCACGGCAAAATATCTGCTGCATTTGGTATTGATGGATGTGGCAAAATGGTCGAAGGCTGGCCCCACTTGCGAAAAATCAGATTCGCAATTTCCTGCTTCAGGGACCACTCAAGTGTCATCAGAACTGCCCTGATTAGCTTGTCCGCTATCACATTGGATCTCCCTGGAATGTGCATTGCAATCAGAAAGCACTGAGAAGACACCACCCACTGCTATACTCTTGGACTCTCTCGACACAAGGGGTAAGAGCTGGTTCCACCTTCCTTATTGATGTACCACACTACAGACATGTTGCCTGTTTGAATTGCAATCGTCCCCATAGATAGAGAGCCCTGGAGTGCTTGCAATACCAGAAGCACTGCTCTCATCTCCAGGACAGTGATTTGCAAATGGTACTCATGTTGCTGCCAAGTTCCTTGAACAGTCTGTCCCAGATAATGCCCCCCTCCCCTATCTGGGAAGCATCCATGGTCACTGTGGCTACCAGTTGGGGAAGAATGAACTATTGTTACGTGCGCAGACTGAAGCCACCATTGTAGATCTTTTTTGCAGGTCTCCATATGAGAATTTTGTGTGACATGGGTAGATCCTGCATGGACCATTGAGCAAATAGGAGCCACTGCAATATCTTCATATGGAAGTGTGCTAAGATAACTAGTGTTATTGCTGCCACCATAGAGCCTAGCACTTTGAGAACAAACCTTGCTTGAATCTTCTTTCTCCTGATCAAGACTGACACCTGATGTCATATGGCTGACACTCTCTCCTGAGGCAATTTTGCTATCATGTCTTTTGTATTTAAATCTGCTCCTATAAATGTAATATGTTGACAGGGCAACAAGGCAGATTTTCTGTTGTTTATAATGATGCCTAGCTCTGAGCACAGATGAAATGTGGTGTCCTTTGCCCTGATTAGTTGATGCTCGGTGATGGCAGTAAGGAGCCATTCGTCTAGATATGGAAATACACGGAATCCTAGATGCCTCAGGTGAGCTGTAACTACTGCCATACATTTGGAGAACACTCTGGGGGCCACAACTCTGAACTGGTAATGACTGGCTCCCAGCCAGAAGAGTAGATATCTCCTGGATCGCCTGTCCATCTTGATGTGGTAGTACACATCCTGGAGATCGATGGAGCACATCCAATTGTCCTTTCCCAGAAAAGGAAGAATGGACTGCAGTGTCACCATCCAGAACTTTGTTTTCTTGACAGACTTGTTCAGTCTGCTGAGATCCAAAATGGGCCTCCAGTCCCCTGTTTCCTTTGAAACTAAAAAGAACCTTGAGTAAGTACCGAATCTGATTTGGTCTGCGGGGACTTCTTGCATGACTCATTTTTCTAGCAACCTTTGAACTTCTAGGTTTGCTTGATCCTGTAGATTGGGTGGCACATCTGGGATTGACTTTTGTTTTCTGAGAAGAGGTGGCAGGGAGAAAGGAATGCTGTATCCCCTGGATATTATCGACTGTACCCATGTGTCTTTTGTGATACTTTGCCAGGCTTCTGGGTACAGTGACGATCTGCCCCTGACTGCTTCCAGAGGTAGACAGGCGGGACTCCTTTCAGGAGCACTGGAAGGGCTTACCAGAGAATGTATCTTTGTCACCCTGATTCTGCGGATCCCCTCTACCATGAGGGTGGTGTCTCCCATTATTATTTTACCTTCTACCCCTGGGGGAAAAGTCACCATGTGCATCAGGCAAAGCTCCCTGGGATTTCCGGAACCACATTTTCCTGCCTTTTTGACCTTTGGGATAAGGTCTAGTAGCAGCAGAAAAAAGTACTCCCATGGCAGAGAGAGTTTTGCCATTTTGATCACACCTGGTGAGAGTCTCTTTTACCTTGGGCCTGAACAATGACGAGTGATCAAATGGGGCATCGGTAAAGGAGGACTTGAAGGGCTCTGCGAACATGCAAAGGCGCATCCAGAAATGTCTCCATCAGGCAATTCCTGTGCCTGCTGCCCTGCTAGCTCCATCAGCTGTGTAAGAAATAAGCCACATGGAGGAGTTGACTACAGAAGACAAGGTCGCAAGCTGGGAAGCAGTCTTGTCTGAAGCTCCCGCAGCTGTAGGATCCAGGACAGTATCTCTCAGCTCTTTGAGGAGATCCCTCTGGAGATGACTGAAATGGGACAAATAATTCAGTGACCTAAGGGTAAAGGCCACTGATGAAAACACACGCTTCCTGTATCTGTCCATCGTACGAGACTCCTTGTTAGGCGGATGGTCAGAAGAAGATGTTTCTGCTAATTCCTTCTTCTGGGCTGCCGCAACCACCATAGCATCAACTGGAACACCTTTAGTCAGGAAAGGTTTGTCCTCTGGCGCTGTGATAAATTTATAGGGCCTCCTCAGAACCGGTTCCATAGATTCTGGAGAGCTCTACGACTTTCGGCTAACCACTCCCAGCAGCTGGTCGAAAGGAGGAGACACCCAAGAGGTGGAGGGTCTCGAGCCAAATGCCTCCAGGTACATGGACTCATCTTAAGAATGGGAAAGGGATTTCCAGCCACCCCCCTGCTTGAGGATTTCCAGGATGTCTGAAAAAGAGACATCCTCCGAGGGGGACCTTGGGACCCTTCTTAGTCCTCCAAGCCCGTGTCTGATGTTAGAGACTTGGGGGAGTCTAAAGGCTTCCTCTTACAAGTTCTCTTCCAAGGGACCTCTTCAGAGGGATACTCTGGGGAGGATTTGGAAGGGGGGGGGTCACCCAAGGGGGCGTCCTGGGACATTGGTTCCCTACGCTTTGGATGGAGGGGTGGTGGGGAGGCAGACACTGGCCCCAAAGGGGACAGAGCAAATGAAGCCGATGGTGGAGCAGTCTGGGAGGACAGCACACTCCTCATCACATCGAAGGCACCATGATGCCGGCCCAAGAGAGTCTCTAGCTCTGAAGAGCCTGGAGATGTCCCCAGTGCCAAGGGCGATGGCTCGGAGGCTGATATGGGCACCAAACTCACCTATGCTGAAGCCCCAAGTGGGAGAGTAGGATCTGACATGGGTCTGATCTTGCTCCCCCCCTCCCTGAGCCGACAAGGGAGTGTCAGCCTCCAGATCCCTCGATAGAAGGTGGTATCGACGAGTTCAGAGCAGATGTCGGAACCAAGAGAGCGGTGGTCTTTGGATTCAACAGTTCCACCACAATGACTTCCAAGCACTCTGGCTCTGAACTCAGGTGAGTCAAAGGAGGAATCAATGACAAAGTAGGTTGGGTGGTCGGCTCCATGTCCATATCGGCTGGGCTCGATAAAATGTTTGCCAAGGACGGTGTCCTAAGTAACTTCTTCATCACCCTCTCCACATCATCATCCGAGAGATTCCTGGATGATCGAGAGGAATGGGTGGACGAGCCATGACTACCTGTCACAGACTGGAGCAGTGGAAACTGTGGCATGAAATGCACCGACTCCAAGGAGGGGGCCCGGTTTCTTTTCTGGTTCCTGGTCGGTTCCGAAGACACTGGAGGAACTGAAGGAGATTGTGACTTGTCGGGCCTGACTGACTTCAGATCTGATTAACTTGTTTTTTGTCTTGCCCCTTCGATGGTTCCGAGCTTGGAGCCGATGAAGATGCTTTCTTGGAGGGCTTATCAGATTTGCCTGCCTGACTCCATTCCACAGATGCCTCAAAAGGTCCTTTAAGTAACCCTCTCAGAATTAGCTTATTTTTCCACTCCTGCAGGACCCTACAGCTAAATCCATGACAAATGGAACAAGAGTCCTGCCGGTGAATGGCTCCCAGGCAGTAAATGGAACTAGTATGACCGTCGGTCAATAACATCTTCTGCATGCAGGAATCACATTTTTTTTAATCCAGAAGGCTTGGATTCTTTTGACGACGCCTTGGACATGTCTGATATACCAAAAGATAACCACACAACAGCCAACAACACTAACTATGACAAGAAAAAAACATCCCAAACAGACAGAGAAGGCAAGTTTTTTTTTTATTTTTTAAAGGGAAAAATAGAGAGGAAAACAGAAGGAGGAGAGTCTCTAAGTTAAATGACAGCTCCTCCATACGAGGAGATGGCTCTAACTTAAAAGGCGATCTCCCTTGGAAAAGGGAAGTAAAGGAGAAAAATCCCTCTAAGTCAAATGGGCTGAAATTAAAAGGGAGGAACGAATCCTCTAACTGAAATGGATTTGTTAGGGACTAAAGAAAGGGAGAACTAGTACACCTGAGAGGGGAAAACGACGGCCACAACAACAAACAGCAAAAATAGGGCAATAGACAGAAAGCATACAAGCACCTAGAATCTCCTAACTACAAGGAATAACTATATATAAGAAATATCAAGATTTTTTAACAAAATAATTAGAAAAAAATACAACTTAGCCTTAGCCAGTCGCAAAGCAATCCCGAAGCTTCAAGCGGCAAACGAGATCTGGGTAACTCTCGCTAGGTATGCTGGGATAGGGTCTAGCCTTGAGCCAGTGGAAGCTCTCGAGTTTTAAAATGCAGCCGAGTCAGAGCAGAGTATCGGCTCTGGACCCAACAAGCAAGAAAGGCGAGATAGGGACAACATAATATAGTCTGTTTCATAGGGGTTACACTTTTAACTGTCTACATTAGTTATGAAGATTTGGTGGTGGGGAAGCAAAGCTGCATTTATGTCATGACACTTAAAAAGGAACTGTTGCTATTGTTAATCTAATATTCTAGCATCCACCATGTCTAACAATGTCATAATGTGTGTGAGGTTACAAGTTACCGTCAGTGCTGTACAAATCTATGGACTTTTACTTGCTCTTATTTCCATGTAGACTCCTTTCTGTGGCTGTATTCGGAAAACTTTCAAATACATGGGGAACACAAACATGGAGTCTACATGGTTGCTTTACAGCTTGTTGAATTGCTCCACTGTGTTGTTTTGCTTCATTAGCATGCAATTGCTACTTATGCTGTAATTTGTATGCCACGGAAATTGCCATATTTCCTAGTGTGTGTGCGCCGCTACGAAGAGTTTACTAAATCTAAAAATATTTGTGGCTGTGTGCACATCATGCCGAGATGTGCACACGGTCAAAAATGACCATGTAGGCTTTACTCAATCCCGCCCATGAGCAATTCACATTACTCCATCATTTTAACTGGTTAGGCAGGGGATGTTTGTGGAGTAAGTCAACAATTTATTATTAACTTTTTCATGTTTCCGTGAATTGTTAAAATTAATGGATAGTGGGAATATTTATTTAACATTACCACTAAGTATTAAAGAAAGTGAATGGGATAGTGTACTTGCAATAAAAATGAACTATGTCATATCAGGAACTGGACTGTCTTTTAGAATTATATAGGCTAACCTTAAATGGGTATACTGTGAGAGAAAGCATACTCTATTGTAAAGGATGTTATTATTTCTAAAGTAACAAAAGCTAGTGTTTACCAAAGTATGCTGAAGGACTCTCCAGTTCCCTGGCAGAGAATGAGACAGAGAGAGACAGATAAAGTCCTGATTATAAGTAAAATGACTCAGAACTGATTAGCTGTTCAGGAGCCAAGTGGAGGACCTGGGTGATTGGTCAATGCCAAATTATTCATCCTGAGAAAAGGCAGGTGGTCTGCCACCATAATGTCAGCACCTACCAGACAGAAAGTGCATGACATGCAGAAGATTATACTTTGCCTTGCCAATCCATCCACATTCATGACAGCTTTCATGGGGCATGCCAAAGAATGTGCATGTACATGCTCACAGGGGAAGGCATTGCAGACCTTCCCATATGCTAGTGCATTTGCTAAGCTGCTGGATGGAGCAGTGATGATTTACAGGGAAAACCCATGAAGGCTGCCTGGATGACAGCCTCATGCACTTGGTGCTCAGGAGAACAAAGGTGTTGATTGATGCTTGTTGGCAGGCAGTGGGTGATAAAAAGATTTTAAACAGTAACTTGAAAGCTTTGTGTGTGTCTAGCCCCCAAAAGGTAAACGTTGTGGTAAGGCTAACACCAAGCACAAAAAGAAGTCATCTATGTTTGATGAACAGTTATAACAAAGAAGACATTTTGTAAAAGGTCCATTTTAAACTACAGTGTTTTCCACAGTTTACAGAAAAGTGTAGAAGGGTGGGGTATCAAATATGGGAAAATATGATCTAGGACACTTGTTTTTTTCTCACCAGAAATGTAGGTTCAGTACTTGGGGAAACTGTGGAACATATCTATCATGAACAACAACATATGACAGTCATTTAGTAAGTAAAATATAGCCATGTTAAAACCACGGACTTTTAGGTATGTTTAATTATGTTATAGACATCAGATAAAAGGTGAGGGCTATGTGTTAAACAGAAATATTTTTGTGTTCCCAGATGTGCAATTTATGGCAGGTCTTTATTCATGTGATGAAATGATACATCTCCAATGATGTTGGAAGAGCCGTTAGCATACAGGTTTATGGCTCTAAGCTGTTACCATGTGGTTTCTTGTACTCCCAGCTACAGGGTTTGATTCTTTTCACCTCCATTTGCTTACTGTGCGCCTTTAAGCATGTTAGTTAACCAGATAATGCTCCCAAGTTGCCCCTTAAAAAGGACATCTATGTCTGGTGGACTTACCTGGTTAACAAACAAATAAATAAAATGCTGGATGTTGTTCCCATATATGTATTTAATAGTTTGGGGAGTGATGATTAAAACAATGAAAAAAACAGGAAAATGGGAAATTTATCACATAAAATAAAAAAGGAAAAGGAGATAAAGTGCAAAAGGACAATAAAAATAATACTATTTTAAGTTTTTTATGACTATGCCAATTACTCTTTGACAACTTTATTTTCCATCAAGACCTGGTTTTCTGTCCCTTATTAATCCCCACATGCAGTGAAAGCAGGAGACTTTGCACACATTACCATATGCATGCATGCATGCCAAGGATGACATCAAGGTGAGTGTGAAACTAATGCGTCCAGCAACCACAGACCATCACCCCCAACACACACACACACACACACACACACACACACACACACACACACACACACACACACTTCCACCAAGGATGGTGCTTCTGAAGCTGTTTTCCACTAACATTGTACTCTCTCTTTCCCACCAGCAGCAGACAGGCTACTATCTATTCAAACCCTGTCTGTTATAGCTTGGATCAAAGTTCAAATGCCACTGTTCAGCAGGGATTAAAGTTCACATCAGAATGATGAGTTTCATTTTCATGCTTTATTCACTTTATATTTTTTCTTTTGAGAACTTGCTGAGCTTAATACTGATCTTGCATTACTCATTTTTTGTATTTATGTATTATTACAGTTATGATCTGACCTCATATGCAAAAATGGGAAAAAAGGGGTTGTGGATGAATGGATCAAGAAAATCACCCACTCTTTAGAGCTAAGTACTGAAGATTTTTAACACCTGCCAGAACTGTTATCAGATCCTATTTTATGTCTTTTTTGAAGGAAGGCATGTCATCAATACAGTATCCTAGTATCTCTTTCATGCTGCACTGCAGTGGCAGTACTAGAACCTGAATTAATGTGGCTAATGTGAGGTCACATTTTTTATTATTCAGCATTAGAGACTTCACACATCACAGCAGCCTGCTTTGCAACAAAGACTCAAAAGTTTCACATGACGGTATTAGCTAGAATCTTCCTTTCTGTAGTCCTTTACTTGGCATTCCCTGTCTCCATCCACGGAGATCAGCGGCTTTGGCACAGGTCTTTTACAGCAAACACTGTAAAAGTTATTGAAGTTGGTGCGAAGGGGGCAGGGAAGCCATCATACTGCAGGTGCTGATGATACTTACCTTTCCTCTTTATTTAGCATTGGTGTGAGGACCCACACAGAGACCTTGCATATCTACTTCCCACTATGATCGACTGAGCCCAAAATAATTTATAGAATTGCTAGGCAAAAAATTAACCATTGCTAATAATCCTGCCTGCACTCTCCTGTCCCCTTACACTCTTTGGGAAGAGGAAAGTATGCTAGCAGACAGTGAATGCTACTTTTTCTGATGTCCCTCTTCGCTACAGCTATAATTAGTTTCTTAGGTTCATAGGTTCATACTAGGCTATCTGCAGAGTGTGTTTGGCTTTCGCCACCCATTTTAAATTAATTTTGCTATGCCCTTTTTCGAGGTTAGTATACTGTGCCTCTGTCTAACAGTGACACAGAAGTGATACCCGGGGTAAACCTACGATCTACCATCCACTCATCAAGATTCCTCTTGAAGAGAGTCAAAGAGGGACTCTGCCTAACCTGGACTGGGATTTTATTCCAGAGTGAAGGGAGCCTCTGGGTTATGAATCTGTCCCTCTAGCATGTCCTATTTATTTCAGTGCTGAGGTTCAAGTCTCTCGAGCATGTAGCTCGAT
Organism: Protopterus annectens; assembly: GCF_019279795.1. NCBI lineage: Eukaryota > Metazoa > Chordata > Ceratodontiformes > Protopteridae > Protopterus > Protopterus annectens. The sequence continues at coordinate 1,394,397,987 of NC_056729.1, forward strand.
GGGATTTGGATTTTCTGAGGTGCAGCATGTCCATTAATTTCGGGTTGGACATGGCTTTATACGTCAGGCACATATAGTCTCTGAGCAGGCGGTATGCCACTGAGTAGAGCTGGAGTTTCTTTAACCGGGCAGCATATGGCATCTGTTTGAGCCCTTTGATCCTCTTGGTGAGGTACTTTTGGGGTATTTCCAGTTGCTGCAGGTGTCTGGTAAGGTACATCCCAAAAGGGGCATTGTACTCAATTATGGGCCTGATGAGGGATGAGTAAAGAGGCACGATGACCTCCCCTGATCTAGATGTGAATCCCTTCATGATTAGGTGGGCTATATAAAATGTTCTTCTAACCACTTTGGCCACGTGGTTGTCAAATGACAGATTGCTATCAACTTGGGTCCCCAGGTCCCTAATTACTTCTTCTGTACTTAATGGATTACCACCTATGTGGTAATTTGTGGGCACTTTGTTTTTGCCAAAGGGGATGACTATACATTTTTCGGCGTTTAGCTTGAGGCCATGGCTCTGGCACCAGTTGTCTGTTTCTATGAGGCCCTTTTGGAGGATGCTTGTGTCAGCTGGAGAGTCGATTATGGCTCCCAGTTTGCAGTCATCTGTGAACTTGGTCAGCCACAGTCCTTCCGCGTTGGCCTGTACCTCCGAGAAATATATACCAAACAAGAGAGGTCCCAGGACTGAGCCTTGTGGGACGCCACTTGTAACTGGTTTGGAGTCTGACATGGCTCCAGCAATTCTAACCATGTGGGTTCTGTCCTTGAGCCAGTTTGCAACCCATCTAGTGACATAGGGGTTTATATTTAAGCTGATGAGCTTATCTATAATACCCGAGTGGGGTATTGTATCGAAGGCTTTTGCGAGGTCCAGGTAGGCTGTGTGGACCACCTTCCCCTCGAAATCGACTAGGTTTAAGAGGCAGGATCTGCCCTTAACAAAGCCGAACTGGGTAGGATCCAGTGTCTATAGGTCCCCAATATCTTTATTTATGAGGTCCATGATGATCCTTTCCATAGCTTTGCAGACCAAGCTAGTCAGGCTTATGGGGCGATAGTTTCCAGGATCCGTTGAGGCACCACCTTTGTGGAGAGGGACCACTGTTGCTGTACGCCACTCTTTGGGTACATATCCTGTAGTAAGGCTGAGATTGAACAGTAGTTTTATGTTTGGGTTTAGCTCTTCTTGGAGTTCATGTAGGAAGCAGCCCGGGACACCGTCTGGTCCCACTGATGCTGTGTTTTTTGCTTTGGAGAGGGCGGCTCTTACCTGAGCATCTGAGATGTCAGGGGGGCAGCACTCTGCTGGGATAGATATTTGCCCTTTTGGTGGGGAGGGGGGGTCATGTTCTAACACTGGGCAACAGACAGCCTTCATATAGGTCCCTCTGATGACGATCAGGTCTACTGAATATACAATATCCCCAGTAACTGCAGTGTTATTTCCTTTGTACCACATATTAAGGGTTATAAGTCAATTGTGGATGAAATATCAGTGGAATAGCAGTATTCTCTTTATAGAACCCTTGGAGACCATAACATAGGGCATCTGCATGTATTCTGTTTAATTCCACGTGCCTTTCTGGAATATATTATAATAATCTACCCTGTCTTGTCTTTCACCACAGCATTCACAGATATCTCTTTTTTTTTCTTTGTAATCCCAAGTTCCCAGACATTCTGGCAAACAAATTTCAAATGGAAACAGAAGGGAATTACATAAACAAAAATATACATATAGAGGGGGTTAGCACTTGACCATTCAAAAGTCAGAAATGCTCAGTGTCAAACCAAATCGACAGAGCAACCTCGGAAAACCCAAACTAATAACCACAAAACCGAGGTATAGGCAAGTCAATCCCAGAAATAAAAAAAATCTATGCCCAAGAAAAACTGAAATAGTTTACTCAAGCCTTAAAAAGCAACACAGAGTTAAGCGCTTTCGTCCATTAAATCACAGGACTTCATCAGAACTGTAGTAACATAAACAAAGGGGGTTGATAAATCATACCTAATAAGTTGCATGTCTCAAACTCTCCTATCACTCCGGGGGTTTGCATCTGTGTCTTTCTTAGACATTGACATTAGGTGCTGATTGTGGAAATAAGGATAGGACTTGGCTAGGCTTGCAAGGGCCCTAGACTTATTAGCCTAGTAGCTACATATGATCCTATGATCAAGTTAAAAAATCAATTATTTAATTAAACTTTCAATTAGACAGTTAAAAATGTATAAATAACTAACTTTGCCAGCTTAAGAATAACAAGTCAATCAATTAAATTGTACTAGTCAATAAATAACTTAAAAATGTTAAAAAAATCTTTATTCTAATGTATACAAATCACTAACTCAAGGACTTTGAAAAAAAAGGAGAAGAAGAAGAAAAAAGGGGTGGAAACAAATTCTTAGCTTAGCTGCCCTTAATCGATCATTCAAACCTGAATGAATAGCAGTATTAAGTCTAACCTGCCACAGTAGTTCCCTGTACTCCAGTCTACTTCCCAGGGTCCTCCTCTCAAACTAATAGGCACTTGGTTCAATAACAAAAAATAAAAATTTATTAACAGGCATGCAATTCATCCTGTGTTTAAACAGAGCACTGTTCATATTAATAGGCACTTGTTCAATAACAAAAAAATAAAAATGTATTAACAGGCGTGCAATTCATCCTGTGTTTAAAAAGAGCACTGTTCATATTTTGATTGGAGATGTCATAAATATGTTCATATATTCTCTTCTTGAGTGCAAGCTCCATTTTTGCCTATGTAAAAACAGTGACAGAAATCATAGACTGATACATATATAACCCCTTTGGTGTTACAACTACACCAGTCGTGACATTTAAATTCTGTATCAATATTTTTTTTAACTTCAAGGAGGTGTCTTGAAATACATACTTGCAAAAATTGCATGCCCCACATTTTCACATCCCAGGAACATCATAAGCCGAATTGGGTTGGGCTTAGTGTTAGCACCATGTTCCATAATGTCTTTAATGTTATAGTGCCTTTTAAACACAAACTGGGGTTGACTAACCACGATTTTGGCCACCTTGTCATTACCTAAGATAACTCTCCAATTGGTCCTAATAGTTTGCTGAATTAACTCAGTTTTGTTTCCAAACCATATACTGACCATGAGATCAGGGTTAACTGCGCTATCATTATCTTGTCTCATGACTTTGTCTAGAGGGAAGACTTCAACCTAACAAAGGTGGAAAGTAATCATGCTGTTTAGCACATATTTCCTTCTAGACCTCACTTAATAGCCCTTCAGGGTACCCCTTAGCCTTGAACATCTCGATGAAGTTGTCAACCTCTAACAAAAAATTAGCATCTTCAGATCCTGGAAACTCGAATTATCTGTTCCATTACCAACCCTTTCTTTTGGAGAAATTGTGGTTGCTTGAAAAATGCAAAACATTATTGGTAAAAGTGGGCTTCCTGTAAATCCCAGAAATAAATCGATGGGTTACAAAATCTTTTTCAATTAAAACCTCAAGGTAGTTCATCTTAGTGTTGGAAGCATGGCAATTGAGTTTTATAAACCCTGTGGTATTACTGAAATATTCCACAAACTCTCTTAGATGTGCCAAACTGTAATTCCAAATAATAAAAATATCATCCAGGTAACACAAAAAGATACCAGTCTTGTCCATAAATTTAGATTTAAAATAAGATTATTTTTCCCCAAAACATAGGATCATGTTAGCATATAAAGGGACACATGGTCCTCCCATCGCCAGACCAGTAAGATGTTTGAAATATTCCCCCTCAAAAAGATGAAATTATTGAGAATAACACATAAAGTCTTCCAGCATAGTAATTTCTTCATTCTCTAAGAAATTACATGCTAACAAGGTATGTGCAAAGCAAGCCATTCCTGTTTCGTATGGAACACAGGAGAAGAAATCCACCAATCTATACTGAATAAAAAAAATTAGTCACTACAAAATACTTGTCTAATATGTTCTAAAAAGTCTCAGGAGTCCTTAAGAATATATGAATGTTTCTCTAAATTTTTTTTCACCCTACGATCTATGTATAAGGCCAAAGGGTGTGTCGTAGTACCTCCAGCTGCAACTATAGGTTGTAGGGGTGGAGTGTTAACATTCTTGTGCACCTTGGGAATACCAAAAATACTGGGTACCAATGGAGTTTCAACCCCCTAAAAATCTGTAGAACTGAGGCCCCAGTATACCTTGGTTCAACAAATCATTTAAATTAACATCAGTTTTATAATAAGCTGTGTTAATTTCATTCCTCGAAGACCAGGTGTACTGAGAATCATTATTTAATATTTCATACATCTTAGTTAAATAACCGATAGAGTTCATAACAACAATACCACCCCCTCTGTTGGGTTTCATAACCCTAACTTATTTGTTATTAACCAGTTTGTCCAGCAGCTGTTTTTTATTTAAAGTTACATTGTAATTAATATGTTTTCCTGGATACCCAAGAATAGATTAAATATCGTTTTCACAACACCTTTCGAAAAGATGTATGATGGAATTTAAAGGGAAATTGAAAATACTTTGATGAGTGAACTCATTGGAAATCTTAACATTAGGTGAATCACTAAATAAAACTTTCAAATTCAACTTCCGTACAAACATTTTAAGTCCGAAATAGTACTACGTCAAGGCTTCTTTTTAGAACAAACATAAATCCTTTACAAAACAAGTAAAAAAATGTGACTGTAATTATATAATGCCATCCACACTGTTCTGACTAGAGGAATGACATATAGAAAAATAATTAGCACTACCTGATGAATTCTTAAAAACAGTGGATCCATCCATTACCTACTACATATCAATTGCTCTATCACTGAATATTTATCTCTACTCTGGAAAATATCTCATATAATTCCTCTTCACAAAAGCAGCCTCTCTAAAGATCTCTCAAACTATCATCCTATCGCCATCCTCTCTCCACTAGACAAAATCCTAGAAAAATGCATACACCAACTCCTTGACCACATTATATCCAATAATCTATTATCCAGCTCTCAACACCGCTTCACACCTAAGCATAGCACTAGCACTGCACTATTAGCTTTTACTGATACTACTCATCACCTCAAAAATCAAGGCCACCTTGTCTCATCTATCTTCCTTGACATGTCAAAAGCCTTTGACACTGTAACCCACCAAATAATACTCAACAAACTTGCAACATATAACCTCAATACCACATCTGTAAAAATGGTTTCACAGCTACCTATTTAATCATCAACAGGCAACTAAATAGGAAAACAAACTTTCCTCTCTACTACCCATCTTCACTACTGTACCTCAAGGGTCCATCATTGGTCCCCTCCTCTTTATCATACTTACCAATGACCTAAATTCTGCCACCCAACTTGCCACAATCATCCAATATGCTGATGAATCCTCTCTCATCTGTTCAATCCCCCGCCCCCTAGAACTTCAAGAAAAAATGAAAAAATCTTTCCAGGGCATAGAAAACTACCTTACTAACCAATAACTCTTAATAAACCCAAACAAAACCAGGTTAATTAATCTTCACTAAAAAAACACCAAAAAACAGTGCATCCCCTCTCTGTATTCACTCCTCTAATGGAACAAAAAGTGAGCCAACTCCTAGGCATTACAACTGATGACAACTAAAATCTGACAAACATATTTTCTTAACAATCACAAAAGTCATTGTCAAACTTGGTGCTCAATATAGGGTCAAACCATACCTCACCCACACCGCCAGGCTCACCACAGCTAGATCTCACCTGCTATCCACCCTTCTCTACTGTTCCCACATATTCACCAACCTGCACAAGTCTGATCTAAACAACCTTGAATCCTGCTGTAACAAAACAGCCAAACTTGCCAGCAGTCAACCCCATAAGACTCACTACTGCCAAGTTCTTCACCAACGTAACTGGCTAGAACTTCCTAACTTATTATCCCTAAATCAACAGACCTTTACCCACAAAGTCCTCCATCATCCCAATAACTGTCCTGCTCTTTTCAGCCTAGTACTACCAAATACTAACTACAGGTCCCCAAGGTCATCTGATAAACTAATGCTAAACGTTACCCATTCAGACAACTATCATGGAGACTCCATCTACGCCAATAAAACAGCAAAAGACTGGAATGCTCTTCCATAGCACATCCAAAGAAAGTCCAAACAGTCATTCTTTTAAAACTTCACCTCTCCAACAACTGGCTGTGCTCCTGCAATTTTCCTGGCTAACTAATCTGTTTCTTGCTGTGTTCCTACTTTATACCTCATATAACTTTTCAGCTCCTAATCAAAATATTTTAAACCACAATGTACTACAAATGAAATACTTTACCATGTTATACTGCCTATATTCCACTATTATTTTATGCTGTATCTCTACATTTTGTTCTTTTCACTGCTGTTTAATTTATCTCCACATTCTGTATTTCTGTAACAGTTGATAATATGTTACTGTATCTTACTTTTTTATGGTGTACTTTATGTTGTATTATTAATTATTTTAATTGTGTTACTGTTTACTGGAGCTTTTCTCCCTGGGTCTCCTTGTCCAGTCAAATATTACCGATACTGATATTATCAAATATTACTGATATTTTTGAATGCACGGCTAGGCTTAAAAAGGTTCTTGTGGTCATTAGCCTAGTAAACATCTATGGACCTGGTTAACAAATGAAAATAAATAAATAAACATAATATCACTACAGTCATGAAATGCAGCATCAAGGAGTCCAAGGCTCCCTGTTCTGTTAAAAAAGTGTTCTTGGTCAATACAACAAGCAACTAATGTGTAGTTCCCCTCATGTGATGGGTTTTCTGCCCCTTCTTTCATTTGGCATTGGTAGTTGCATTCACTGCCCTTGCTTGATTCAAGGACTGCCCCCAGTGTGCTATCTTCACAGATCTGTGTAGAGGAGGAAATTCCTGGTGCCCTAAAAAATCTTTGTTGTCCTGACAGTTGTTCTGAGGGATGTGCAACATAACTGGGGCTAGAAGCCGGGAACTGAGAACCAGTCTGAATCCATTTAGGGGAAGGGTATGCACAACTTTTGGAATCCAAGTCCACAAAAGAATCCAGGCAATGAACTGCTCTGAGAACAACAAAGAAAATGTATAAAATGCAAACTTCACAGAGCAGAAACAGGCTGAAAGAAACCACCACAGCATAAAACCAAAGGGTAATTTCATTTCGATAAGCACTTTCACAAACACTGTTGCTTCATCAGATCTTAACACACCATAAAATAGTCCACATTTATTTCTTCCTCTTAAATCCAATCATCCAATGGGAATAATGTGCATTTCTATGTCGCTAAGCAACATATCACTTCCCTGTTAACTACATAGTGACCAAATTCTAGAAGCAGCATGACTACTCTAAGGTATATTTCAAACAACATACACATATAAAATACATATAAAATGCATGAAAACACATTATAATGTTGTGTCTTTCAGCTTTTCCCAGTTAGGGGTCGCCACAGCGGAACTCTGGTCCTCTAATGATTGGCAGTAGATTTTTACGTGCTGAGTTGCCAGCCCTGACACACAATCTTCAACGAAGGTACACACATTCACGCATATCTCCCCACCGAAGATGCTCTAGCTGAGAATCGAACAAGACAACGTCTTACTGTGAAGCAACAACGCTACCACAGCACCACCACCGCAGCTATGAAAACACATTATAATAATCTATAAAAAATAAAATATTATACCCAAAATACATATGAAACAACTAAAAATACACAAAACTATATTACGTACATGTCCAATACAATCATCTTTTCAACCTCTGTACTTCTAAAGTGGGTTTAATCGAAATGTGGTCATTCAACCCCGGGTTCAAATGTGCCCTCAGCTTCAGAATCCATTTAAGTTCTGCTTGTTCAGTTATATCCCCTTTCCTGTCATTCAACAGCAAGACCTCTAAAACTAGGAGCTTAAAACTATGTTCATTCCCTATATTGCTAAAATGTTTGGCTATGGCACTATATTTCAGACCTCTGCGGGCACAATATAGGTGATCTCGAACCCTTTCTCTCAGCCGCCTGTTGATCTTGCCTACATAAAATGATGGGCATTTTACACATCTAGCTAAATACACCAAATTATTGGTGTTACAAAAACCTCGGGCCTTCACCTTATATTCCTGCCCAGTAAATGGATGTATAATCATATCTGTTTCATCTATATGTTCACAATACCCACATTTTCCACATTTATGTGTCCCATAGCCACCCTCATTATCAACTGGACACTCAGTGATTTTCGAATAACATAACCTATACTTATGATTTTTTATTTTTATACCCATATTTAGGTTGTAGTCCAACTACGCCTGCTGTCCTTGAGTCTGCCTGTAATACATGCCAATGTTTCTGAAAAATATTTTTCAGCCGGTGACCATCTATGGAAAAGGTCAACATAAACCGCATTTCACTCGGCCTAACCTTTTCTACCCTATCATTTATCCGTGGTGTAGAGAAATATGGCCTAGGTGCTGTGCCCATATCTCTCTTTAATATCTCTTGTGTCCTACATATATCACTTAATTTACTTTACTTTATATCCCCTCTGTTGGTACTCAAGTCCCATCTGCTGTAAACTACTATCAAAGTCCACATCATTCACAGTGAGTCTACTGGTCCTCATCATCTGTCCTTTCAATACATTGCTAAAAACGTGATTGGGGCATACTAGTCCAATGCACATATGTAGGATGAAAGCAGTCCTTCCTATACATTCTTGTCTGAAGATTCCCCTGTTGATCTTTGCATACCACCAAATCTAAGAAATCTACTGAATGTAAAGAACATTTTGAAGTAAATTTCAAAAAAAGGTTTACTGGCATTCACAAATTCCAAGAAAGAAAGAAAGCGTTCCTGCGTTCCTTTCCATAAATCTATTGTATGGTGAATTTAGAATATAGTCTACCTCCCATCCAACCGTAACCAGGTTGGCACAGCTATTGGCACATGACCTGCCCATAGCTACGCCAGAAACCTGACTATTCTAATTGCCTGCAAAAGTGAACACATTAAACTTCAATATTAAAATCATTAGGAAACACAAGAACTCCACATTACTAGGATCATAAAGTCCTTCCTTAAGAAGGATCCCTTTTACCATCTCCACCCCTTTGTTATTAGGAATGGATGTAAATAATGAGATCACATCCATAGTAATCAACAGCAATGTAGATGCATCAATATCAGTATTCTCTCTAAAGAATGTGTATAAATCTTTTAAAAAAATGCTCTGAATCTCTTAAAACAGTAGTATATATTTCAACTACAGGATGAAGATGTTTTTCCACATATATGGAGATTGGCTCCATCACCCAGCCTGCCCCTAACTAAAGGAGATACAATCTGATAGCCATTTTGACAAGGTGGTTTTTACCACTGGAGCTCCTTTCTTTGAATCTGAGAATGAAATGAAGAGCTGTTCTGATTTTCTAAACTCCTTGGTCCTATGTAAATAGAATCGAAGTTGCCTGTGGACATGAAGCTTGTGCAGCATATGTTCCAACTTATTAGTATATTTTGGGGGGATACAAAACAGGTAATTCTATAGTCTGGTTGAGATTTTTCTCTGAACAAACCTTAGGTAAAAATGAAGTGTTTGTCCCAAGTGAAACTGTCATTATGAAAAATCAAATATGGGGGTTTTATGGACAAGGCCTATAACTCTGAAACCCTCCGACCAGAAGTAATAGGTACTAGAAAAATGGTTTTCCATGATAATTATTTCAGGTCGCAAGATGAAGCTGGTTCAAATTTGGGAAGGATGAGTCATGAAAGAACAAAATTTTAGATTCCATGGTGTATCTGGGGAT